>NW_011353172.1:260600-261156 GCF_000735185.1 Notothenia coriiceps
TACTACGTCGGTACGAGGTAGTAATACTACCACTTACTTTACCTAACCAACCGACCAACCAAACAACCGAACACTTACCCTAACCCCCTACCTACGTAGTTAGTTAGGTCGGAACGAACGAACTTACTTACTACTACTACGTACGGCCTAACAACGTTTACGTTTAGTACGTCGCCCGGTTCCTTCGCCGCCCTACCGCGTCTTCCGACCCTCCGTCCACGCACGAGACTCTTTGGTTTTAGTTATTTCCCTTCTTAATTACTACCTACCTACACCCTAACCCCTAAACCAACCTTAAAGTTAAACCGACCTAATAAGTTCGTACGAAAGGGAACCCGTCCCGTACCCCCGAACCCCCGGACGTCCTACCCTAACTTGGGTCGGAAAAACGTAAACGTAACCCCAAACCCCCTAAACCGTTTAGGTTCGTACTTTTACTTTTACCTAACCCTACCGTACCGTACCGACGTTTACCCTTTCCGTCGAGGTACCGTACCGAAGTAAGTCGACCTAGTGGTACCACTTAAATTTAAGGTAAGTAATCGATTACTTCTCG
>NW_011353172.1:261198-280964 GCF_000735185.1 Notothenia coriiceps
AACCGAAACAACCCCTACCCCCCCCCCGACACATGATATATCCCATAAGAATCAATCTTTAGAAAACAAATGAAAGTCAATGGTCAAAAACAAATAGTAATCTTTCTCTCTCACCTGCTGCCTGGGAAATGCAAAGTCTTAAATAAATACTTTACGCTGCCTTTTCCCCACATCCCATCAGCACATACAAATACACATCATAGCCAATATTTGCAGTCCTCAACTATTTTACATCACTGTAGAATTCAAGAGGTGATTGGTGACAGAAATGAAAGTGTGTAAGTAAGTATTTGCAATGTATAGAGATATACACAAAGCATTAATTACAATTTAATCCAGTTACTTATCACATAAGTACCCATTGGAGGGTTTTCCTTCTTCGCAGGCTCATGTTCACTCATGGATGCAGTGCATTATCAATGCCAATTGATCACCGAGAAAAAGGAAGACAGCGCCTCAATTGATCCTCAAAGAAATGCGATGAGCTCTATTCATGGCTAATCCCCTTTGGGCCTTTATATGTGGGGAAACTTGCTGATCTGTCGTGTCCTCCTTTTCTAATAAAGCTGTCATCAGCTGCCAATGTGCACTTTCATGGCGTCGCTCCAAGCTGGCTGAGATCAATAGTGCTTGTCAGGGAGGGGGTCCCTAGGCGTAAAAGGGCTCGGAGACACTTGGTAAGTAGACCAGAGAGGGCATCTAGGCAATGCTCCTATTGGATATGGACAGTTCAACAGTGAGACATGACACTGTGTTTACCCATGGGATGTATTGGTCATGCATAGATATAGTATAAGCTAATGGGAATTCTACCATTGGAGCCACTGAATTGTCCAATAAAAAATGTCTGAGATGCAGGAATCAGCTGTATTGAGTTGTTAGTGTAGTGTGGTATCACCCTTCTCCCATCGGCCTACCATATATACTGTATTTTTATATATATACTGTATAGACTGTATATATACTTCAGAAGATATACAGCTCTGACATTGTCATGCATATTTCATCAAACAACATGCAAGGCTGTGGAACCCATAGCTCATGTAGCTTTGACATCTTTACTAACCAGGCCGCGCTGATAGACACACACCGCTTTCTCTGCTGGAAATGTACTGTTAATGTGACAGACTGAACGATTCGTTTGCTGTCCCTTTCAACATCCAACCACACAGCCACACAATACAGACACACAGCATTATCCCTCATTATGTAACCCCAGAAGAAGAAGAAGTGATGTTTTTACTTAGTCTTGCAGATTACAATATAAAACATGTCACATGAACATACCTTTTCCTCAGAGGTTGCTGTGTTTACACTATCAGCCAAATCTATTTTTCATTTTAAGACATTCCTTTCATATGAGAACATACATTATTTCAAAGGCAGTGCTCCTGTGTATTGAGCCTAAGAGGACTATTCCTCATGGATAACACAAAGGCATCCTATCATCAAGGGAACCAGATAGCTGAGCCAACAGTATGATAAACTAATTAGAAACTAAGAGTCAACACCCATGTTAGCAGCTCTGTAACGCTATACTTAGCCACAGTGGCTCATTGAGCTAACATCAGCATGCTTACACTGACAATGCTAACGTGATGATGTTTAGCAAGTGCAATTATTACAATGTCAGGGACTTTAATATCCATTCAAGTTAATGCACTATAATTAGCATTTAACCTAGATTATCAATTAATATGTAACCCACATCATCGTACCAGGACTGAGGACATATACCGTATGTATAGGGAGGAAGTAGTGACGGATGGATAGAACTGAAATATGCAGGTCTTTAACCCAGGACACCATTCACTTTCATACTTAAGTAACACCACCCTCGCAGTCATTTGAACCAAAACAGAATCTTTCCCTAAACCTTTCTAAGTGGTTTTGTGCCACGACAGATTCTGAAATGCAGGGGTTTGCACATAATGACAGAAAGTGCACGAAAAATAAAAAAAATAATGATAACCTAATTATGGCACAAGAAGAAAGGATTAACAAATTCATCCTGAACGGATCATGAATCCGCTCAGGTGTATCTGAGTGTCCAACACCTTGACAGATTGTTGAGACATTTCGCTCACACAAGATCAACAATATGCCAATCCATCAAGTAGCTACTAGGATATTTCTTTAAGTAGGGCCTTGCTGGAAGCTGTCACGTCTGTTCCTTGATCTCTGCGTCACCGACCAATTTGATATTCGTGTGAAAAAAAAACAATTCAAAAATAAAAAAACGTTATTGTCTAGCCGCGGCCGAAAAATCAAGAAGCAACCTTACTACGTTATAATCGATAATCGAGTTGCGAGCTACTGAAAAGCTGCCCGCGAGCTACCGATTGACGTGTTAGAGACCCCTGCACTAGGATACATCAGGAGATCAACAATGCCATCAGGGTTGAAACCATGAATCTCATGGAAGCCAAGTTTGCCAATACTTTGTTTACAGAAAAACACAAATGTCAACCTCATTATGGCATTAAGAAGGACCCCAGGAAATACATAAATCACTACAATCAGTGGAATTAATCTTCTGGGGACCATGAATGTCTGTACAAAATGTTATGGCAATTCCTATACATGTTATTTCAATCTGCACCAAAGGTCTGGGCAATTGCTATCCCTAAACCTTTCTTCTGATATGAGTATGACTGAACATATCATGGGGTTTGACATCTACAGAACACTTGTATGTCAGTAAATAAAGAGGGATTGGGTAGAAGATATTCTAGCCTGTTTATCCTACAAGGTTGGTTGCAGTTAATCATTTAGCAAAGCAATGTATGAATTACGGTTCCGCCATTCGTTATTCATATAAAAAGAAAGGGACCTCAGATTTCGATTAGATGGATCTGGTTGTTTTGTTGTTTTTGCCTTGGTTTCATTTCAGCCCATGATGATGCACACCTGTTTTATATGTTTTAACACATGACAGAAAAAGTTCTGAAGGATTTTTCACCCTCAAACTTATTATTTGTTAACCTCAATCTGAATTAATTTCCCAATCCCACATTCATATCCGCTTCATTGAGTTCACTGATGTATGCTCAGGACTGAATCAATCATAAAGTACAACATTGCATGTTAAAATGTGTCCAGCGCTGAGGAATTGATTGAAGATGAAGTTGGCAATTAGTTTCATTGATAACTGTTCCGGTGGGAAGGAACACAGCGAACACAGGAAGGCATAACACATCTCCTGAATGGAAACAGTCCCATTACTCTCTGTCGGCTGTCCTCACTTCCCTTCTTGCTATTCATCTACGGATGTAATGACCAAAGAAAGAGCAAGAAACTGATCTGTCAGAATGATTCACTGTCAATTTGCCAGACTTTTTATAAAGCTTCGCTCTGTCGGAGACGGACCCAGCCTCTTATCTCTTCCTATAATCTACATATTGACACATATGATAGTGCAGCACTGATTGGGAGGAGAATTCTTCTCTGCAAATACTTTAATTTGACTGAGTGCTGTGTCACAATGTGATAATTGAAGTGGCCATTAGCTACTTGATTTTATACCAGCGTGATGTGGTGCTGAACAGCATCATGACTAGCGAGGTTTTTAAAGTTGTGTCATCATGCAGTAAAGATATCTGAATAGCATACTTACAATCAATCACTGTTTCAATGTATTATAGACATAAGGAAGCCGGGGGGTCTGATGCTCATAGCAGTGCAGCCTTGAAATTGATTTAAGATAAGAAATGTAGTCTTCCAGCAATCCTTTTTGTTTACAGTTGTTGGCATCTTTCAGGCATTTTTTTTTAAAAGAAGCACATTTGTATTCAGTATACTGCCAAGATGTGCCTCAAGGTTTTGCATTACTCCATACACACACTCAATGGGTGCATACAGAGAATCTGAATTGTAGAAACATGTTAGACTTGTTTTGGATAGCCACATGTCCGCAAACAAAACCTGTGTGCAGATTGAGCCTTGAAGAAAGAAAGCAAACAGGCTCATTTGTATATAAGCACAAACATAAGGTTAGATAATGCTGCATAACAGAGCTCAATACCATCATCTATTCTATAATACCACGAAGTAGAGTTTTCTATTATTTACATGGGCAGAGTTTAAACCGTGATATGTCATTAGTGGTCAGTAATTAGATAGATCACGTAAATAGCACACAGACTCAGACTAGTGCTTTAACTTACATTGTATTTGTATTCAGTAGATTAATTTTGTGCATACAAATTATTGCATACATTATTAAATTAAAACATTGTAAACCTTATGTTAAACTACTTAGTATTAGTAAGCAGCTACCTAACTGTCAAATGTATTCCAGCAGGGGAATAAGTAATCAGATTACTTGCATAATTACATTTAGCTATACCAGACTATGAAAATAAAAACACTCCAGTAAAATAAAATTGTACTAAAATAAAATCATGCACATATTGTCAACAACGTGTACCTTAAGTGTCCATGCTCAATAGACCCTGTCAGTGTTATATTATAAGTGGATATTATTGATGATGAATTCAGAAGTATAGCCCACTTTAATGTTGATGTTGGCAGGGATGGAGCTTATTTTAAAAGCTTTATAGTTGTGTATAGTAGCACCTTTACAATTACCTCGTTTTTTGCAGATTAACTTGTATCCAAATCTTAATCTATAAATAAACTATACCAGTATGCAGCAAAAGGGAAGTGTATAGAGGCAGACATGTGAATACTCAACAAAGAAAGTACCTTGGGTAAATGGATTTTTTACAACTCATACTTCATCCTCATTTTAATATTGATTGGAAAAGAAAATAACTTGACCTAAAAACACAATTTCCCCGTGTGGTCACAGTTTGAAGTATGTGAGCTTGATGTAAGACAGTGGCATTACCTATGATACTGATGAGCAAAAAACCTCGAGTTTTACCGGATAATGTAGCTGATGTACAGTTACGAGCTCGAGAAATCGACTCAAATAATTAAGATCACATCCAGACATGTATGCGTCATGTGTTTTTCGGAAATATGGTGAATGGCGCCATTGTGTGGCGTCATGGAAAATTACACGAGTGTACACGGATGATAGAAAGTCCCGTTAGTCATCTGATCTTAACTATTCTTATGAAAAATTTAAAATATTATCTGATTGTGGCACTGTAAGAATGCTAAAATGACCAATATTTTAAAATAGAAAAGAAAATAACTATAAAACCCATTTGATTTACAATGGATTGTCGAAGACAAGTAACAAAGTATTTTTTTTCTTACCAAGTTACTTAATTTGAATGTATGGAGCTGAATTATAATACTACTATACTGACTGTTTCCTTTTCCCCTTTAAACACGACCATCTCAATCTTTCCAGTGCCCCTTCCTTCCCTGACTTTTAAGCTTCTCCCCCCTCCTCTCACTTTAAAGTAATCCAAGTCAGGCGATGTTCCCCTTGTAATTAATGCAAATTGGTGGTCTTTAAACAAAGTTAAAACCAAAACGCCCGAGCGCAGTTAACTAAAGAGCTACTTTAGGTTCATACATCCCATTTCCTGGACCAATTTCCCGAGGGAAGGGCCAAATAAGCAGGCATGGGAAAGTTCTCCGCACTTTTTCCGATTACATCGATTCTTTTTAAAGAAGGCATAACACAAACCGACTGCTTATTGCCACCGTAGGCAGCGGAGGGAGACATTAAAGTACACTGAGTGCTGAGACCAGTACGCCAATAAGGAGACAAACCCCGCTTCACGAGAGAGAAAGGTAAGAACGTTTCCCAATTAGGAACAAAACACAGATTAGCATTGTTTGTGTCGAACAAAAAAACACTTTCATTGTGTACAAAGGACATAATATGTCCCTGCAGCTTTAATTTGTTGTCAAAGAGTGAATGATTATGTTGTTTTAAATCCCCTTAAAGAACAAATATTGTATTTATTATAAGTGACTTTTAGTGCCTAGAGTACTTTGTATTGACTATTGGAGGTGAATTTTGCTTTTATGTCATTATTTTATGACTTTGTGTATTCCGATCTAATGGATTTCAGGATGAACTTCTGAATGTGAATTTCAGTGAATCTTGAGTTTTTTTTAACTATTATTTATTTATCCTGCTTAGTTAAAGACATATTTTTAAATGTGTACTAGTAACACAAAAAGAACCAAGTAATCTAATAATAAGAATAGAAAAAAAGAAGACTTATTAATAGTCCAGTGAAAAGCGTGTGTGTCTGTGGCATTTATGATAGTGTTTTACGGTATTTTATACTATATATGTATTATGGACTTATGAATTGTCTTATTTCATCTTGTGGTTCTCTCTGATGGTTCTCTCATACTATGTTGGTATTCTGTAGCATATTTATTACACGGTACCACTTTGGCCAATACTCTCAGTGGTGGATCACTTTTGAACTTTTTTTAAATTTAATTATGAGTAGAGATGGATAGGAGAAAGAGGGTTATAAAATGCAACAAGAGAATCAAACCTTTGCTTATCTGTGGCACGAAGTTCTCGGCTACCAAAGCACTCCCCAGATATCATGTTTTTGCCAGAATCCCTGACACGCCATTGTCTTGTCTCATCCTGTCAGAAGGGTTTGTGTTTTCACTATTAGTAAGTTTTCTTTTCTCAGAGGGGAAGAAATAACAAAAAAACATAAAAAGGTCTAAGCAAATAGACAAGTGTCTATTTGCACACAGGATGTTTATTCTGCGTGTGTGTGTGTGTGTGTGTGTGTGTGTGTGTGTGTGTGTGTGTGTGTGTGTGTGTGTGTGTGTGTGTGTGTGTGTGTGTGTGTGTGTGTGTGTGTGTGTGTTGAGCTTCCCGACAATAACTGACTGTGTCACTTATCGTTAACAATTTCTATTAATCTCCCCTCAATAGTTTTTATCAGCCACTTTGTGATTTGTCGCAGCGTTCATTGATTTATAAATTCAGTTAGAACTGTGAATGTAACAACAAAGAGGTATAATGTTAAAGTTTGAGGGGCTTCACTTCACTCCAGTTTAAAGAGTGAACGTGTACACTAGTTCTTTTCATATTTAATGTCAACTTACCATGTGTTTTTGTTTTACTGCCTTTTAGTGTATGGAGGCTTTGTTTTTCACCCTAAAAACGGTGTGAGCTCATGATACACATTTTCCACCATAAAAAAAATACACAATTATACTGTAAAGGTTAGAGAAATGCAGCTCATTTGTTGCTTATAGAAATCATCAAACACTTATGCATAAGCTGCGTGTTAATGAAAAGCACTTGAGGATTTTATAGTGGAAATAAAATGTAGCAATTAGGTGTTAATTGGCACATTCAAGCCAATCTGTTCAGCTATGGAGCAGTAAATGAGTATGTGGAGAAACTATATGGCCTGCATAACAAATGCAACACAAGCAGAAAGGTATAAAGGGATCCAGGCTCTAGAAGTTCCCATTGCAGTGAATACATGAGTAAACTCTGAAGTTTCTCAAACATTTTCTCATCTTTCCCTATCTTTTATCTACAAACTGTCCCTCTTAGGAGCAGAGGATGTCCAGAGCTGACTGGTCCTTCCTGGAGCACCTACTGGAGGAGGGTCAGGAGTATTCAACAGGCGTTGGCCGAGTCTGGCTTACTGTCCTCTTCCTGTTTCGCATGCTGGTGCTGGGAGCCGCTGCAGAGTCTGCTTGGGACGACGAGCAAGCCGACTTTGTCTGCAACACGAAACAACCTGGCTGCCCTGCCGTGTGCTACGACAAAGCCTTCCCCATCTCCCACTTTCGCTACTTTGTCCTCCAAGTCATCTTCGTGTCCACACCGACCATCTTCTACTTTGGATATGTGACTATAAGGGCTGGGAATGCCAAGAGAAAAGAGGAGGATGCGAAGGAGGCCGAAGAAGTTAGTGGAGGACGCAAGAAAGGAAAAATAGAAGTCAAATGGGGCAATACAAGTGCGACTAAAGACAATGCAGAAGAGAAGGAGAAACAAGAGGGTGGTGGGAAACGTGGAAGAGCGGAAAAAGCTCCACCTGAGGCTCCTAAACTGAAAGGCAGGTTGCTGTGTGCATACGCATTCAGCATCCTGTTAAAAGTCCTCTTAGAAGTTGGCTTCATCCTCGGGCTGTGGTTTCTTTACGATGGTTTCATCATTGCAGCGAAGTTCCAGTGCACGGCGTCCCCCTGTCCTCACACGGTGGACTGCTTCGTTTCTCGACCCACGGAGAAGACCATCTTCACCATCTACACTCAGGTGATCGCTGGCATCTCTTTGCTACTCAACATCATAGAGCTCCTCCACCTCATTCAGCTTGCCATCTCCCATCGGCTGGAGAAACGCTACCATACCGAGCAACAAGACTGCCTACCTCGGGCAGAGCAGGTACCGGCCCAGCAGGAGGCTCCAGAACTCCCAACGGAGCCATCAGAGCCGTACAATGCAGGGGGTCATGTCAACTTACCCGTCCAGGGAGAAGCCGCATGCTACCAAAACCCCTGTGAAAGCTACGGGGATCTGGCTATAGAGGTGAACTGGGGATCTAGGGAGAATATGAATGACCTTCTTCCCAGTTACGTGAACTGCATGGGGGCTATGAGGACATCCCATAACCCCAGAGTCCATTATAAAAAACATGCACATCATAATGGGAAAAACAGTAAGCCTGCCCATAAAGCACACTCAAAGCAAAAGCATTATGTGTGAGGCAGTCAGATGTGGTCATGTATTGTTTATCACCATGAAAGCTTTGTTTAGTCTTCCAGTTTTGTTTTTTTTGGATAAATGTAATCCTGAGCATGACACTTGACTGTCAGGAGTGCAAAGTGAGAGCTTAAACGAAGGAGAGACGAAGAACAGCTACTGCACTGTGATCCTGATGCCTCGGAGGCAGGCAAGCAAACAGCGATTTACCAGATAAATGGAACTATTAAAAACACAAGATGAGAACACTCCCCAAGGCAAACAAAGTGACACTACACTATGAGAGAAGACTGCAGTCATAAGATGCCATCATGTTTCATTTGAGGGCTTTTAAGGATGAATGCTACAGTGGAAAAAAACTGTGCAATGGGGGGTCTGCCGATGGGCTGGGGATATTCCATGATCGTGTTTGAGGGAGTATTAAAATGAAGCGTATTCCTCTGAGATTTGCACTGCAACCCCTAGAGTACTTTAAGACCCCCTCCTCCTCTGTCTCCCATGGTTCTGTCCCCACTATGGAATGTATGCTCTCTGGATCACGCTCTACTCCCAGGAGGATAATGGCTACGTGGATGCAGGCATGCATGCATGCACACACACAATGCACTTTTCCCCTTTCACCCAGTGAGTGTCTGCCCCTGAAGTTGGGGATATGAACTGGGGAAGTTGTTGGTAAAGCGAATGAAACCAAAGGAATTCTGGGATTGTTAATGACTTATAACCAAAGTATTTTAGCTATAAAGAAAGAGGCACAGAAAGGACCACTGCATTGTAGTTTATGGGAGCTGAATAATGGAGGAAAGACAAGCCACAAGTCGGATAATCCAAACTTTTTCCAGAGTTTGAGAGAGTTAAGATGCATTCGCGATTGCACACGGAACGGACCGAAAGCGGTACACAAATGGACAGATCTTTAATTATGTGCAAACTGTATTAAATGTTTTACGTTTAAAGAATGATGAAGAAATACCAGTGTTGATATTTATTATTTTGTTTAAAATAAAGTACTTTAAATGAATGATGACATTGTCAATTGTTGTTATAGTTTTCATATCGATACAACACAAACACTACCGCACTATTCCTGTTCAAAACTCAAGTCCCAAGTCTTAAACCTTGATGAGTTAATCAAGTTATTATGCGCCCTTTACCAAATGTAATGCCAATTTGAAATTTCCTTTTTTGCTGCCCACCTCATAGTTTTTGTATGCAAACAAAATTGTCTTTTGGTTTCTTCATGGTTTGCTTCAGCAAATTGTGTGGATCCTGTTGGATTAGATCAAACTCAGTGGATCTGGGGAGTGAATTGTCAATTTTCTGAGAATGAATGGGGTAGATTGGTGGATTCAGTGTATGAAAGGAAATTTATTTATTTTTGGAACATTTATTTAATCTTTCGGCTTATAGTTATCATTTTCAAGTAAAAAGGCAAAGTCCAAGGGAAGTCACAAGTCATCTTTGTTAAAGTCCATGTCATTGAATGCGTGAAACCTTTGCGAAACATATACTATGGATTTTATACAGAGACTGCGTTCCATACATGATGGTTGTATTACCTTTTCCCCTCTGAAGGGATGAGATGTCTGTGGAGGGAGAATGTCTCTATAGTGTGTATTGCTTCTGTGTCCGACTGCTATCCAAATACTGCCACAATAGGGAGGCTCTGAATCACTCAAGATAAAGCTTTTTGGGAAGAATAGATGGAAGGAGGTGTGTAGAAGTGGAAGAGTCCTACAGGCTATCGTGAGCAATACCTTCTCAGGGGGGAAAATGGAGGGAATTAACTCTGATTTATTGGCTGTTTTCAAATCCGTAGCTCTGGCTGCACGGGGGGAGAAAGGCATCAATTATATGCCAGTAAAAGTTCATACAAGGTGGAACAGCTCTTTATACAGGCTCTATTTAATACCCCCTGTGGAGTCCTGACTGTTAAAAGCTGTTTTTTGTTGAAAGCATTTGATAAAATCCAGCAACTTCAACAAAGGTGCTCGCCCAGGCTCTGAATGAATGCAGCCATATGTCTTTTCAGAATTGCCGCCGAAGCACTCTGGGATACAGTGCTCATTTCCAGTAATTCACCGGACTTTCTCCATGACGATTAGCTGTATCTATAGCAGGAAAGAGGGTCTATGGGAAATTCAAGTGAGACAGGTTCTCATAAAACAAACCCCTTCAACTGTGTGAGGCCAAATGAGAGCGGTAACACAGCAGCTGAAAACAAAAATTAAAAACACTTTCCTTTCCTTTCATTGCTTCGGTTTTATCAAAATGTTTTACGATCTAATAATAATAATAATCTGTCCTCAGAGTGGAATGTGTTTTTATTGTGGGCAGCCTCTCCCTGCTGAGGATAAATTGGCAGATACTTTTGAGAGAACAATCCAAACAGAGCCTGCTAAAGCTGCCCAGTTCAATGCATGTTCACAAAAAGTTGGCTGGCATATCCTCACACTCTTGTTATCTCAGTGTGTGTGTGCGCACTTGTGCATGCGTCCATGCGATTGTTCATGTGTGTGTTTTCACAAAAAGCCAGAGGGTCACGGAACAGATTGCACAGGGCGACCCATATCGGCCGTCTGCTGCCAACCAAAGCCGTCAGCGGAACAGCGCTCACTGTTACATTCATCTTCCTTATAGCCGATCAAACTGAAGAAACCCAACGCCCTGTGATATTCTTTCACAACAACATTCCAGTTTGTTCCTCTACAGTTAATATCTACCCAACAGAGAAACTGCAGCCTTACAATCAAGCAGTTGTCATTGGTTGGTTACTTGATTCTCACATCTAGACTTGTCCCAAAACAATCAAATCAGACACACACTACTTTCTGAGGATATTCCCACAAAAACTTGACAATGCATATAATTGTTTGTGTAAAGCTGTGTACATAAAAGTAGGAGTTATTAGCTGGGAAGACCTCAATCTGTGGGACAGGTCATCCTTAACGGCTGTACATGTAACCTCTGGGATCAGCTGCTATTCTCACTGCGTTTCCTGACATTGTTGGAGTCACTGCTGATGCATTTCCTCACGCTGTTCACACATTTAAAGAAAGGCAACATCTCATGGTGAGTGTTCACACATGCACAAATACACTACAGTGCACAACTTTTTAGACTGGAAAGAAGTTCAAAGTGGCGGTGAGTAGACTTCGGGCTCCAGCAGGTCTTAAAAAAGGCCAACATTCATGGCAACTCTATCCTTACAGCAGTTCCTCAAATGACCACATGAGGCTACTTTCAAAAGCAAATCAATAAGGCCCAATTTAGCAGTAGAACTAAACAGGTTTAATGCCTGGTACTAAAAAACAGTTTAGTTTATATATGCAAATACTCAAACACCACCCTTTTTATTATATTGTGGCATACAATTATGGATTATTAATAAGGTGGTGAGCTGCTTTGAGTTACAGCTGGGTGCTGCCCCAGGTCGCTAGCTGCTAGCTGTCGCTAACCAGACCCACATCCGCCTCACGGCCCACCTCTTTGCGAATTCTGGATTAGCCTAAAATTAGGCACACTCAGCCCTGCTGGTCTTTAAAGTATGTGCCAGGCCTGTTGAAAATGAGTTGCTCTGTTATCATACTTTCTGCCCACTGCACTGCCAAAAGACTTGAATATGAGCTTGCCAGAGATACTCAGTGCTTGAAGGCACTGAAAAACAGAAGCAATAGTTAGACCAAGGGGGAATAAGGTTGTCAAAGTTATGCAAGATCTATTTATTCGAATTATTTATTGGAAATAATGAACCTTGCAAAGCAAAGACCACTTTTCAGGGATTTTTTTACGTGTGTATTTGTGAAAGACAATGCGTTGTGTGCCAACTCTCTTTGTTTCAACCATACACAGGATACCGTCACACAGCATTCTCTGTATCCATAACAATATTCTGTTCAAGCAAGCCAGTCCTTAATTTGGGCATTTGTGCTGCTCAACAAAACAAGAGAAAATGCTTCGAGCCGTTACTAAATTTAACTTTTGGATAGGAAGTAGGTCTCTATCAGTTTCCTGTTCCTGTATATTTTTTATGCAGGGTCGGTCGCTTGGGATTGTTCACCCTGACAATTGGGCTGCAGTGGGCATTGTTGCATTGTTTTGTCTCAGTTCCCCGATGCTGTGTTGACCCAAAGTCGAGGCCGCTCCATCAAAGGCTAGTGAAGGATGAGGGAAATGGGCAAAGTGCCCGCTGTGAGCCTGGAGTCAATTAGAAAGGGCTGGTACCACTTATAGCTCTCAGAAAGTGTGTGTGTATGAGTTGGGGTGGGGCATGCAGAAGGCTTGCTTGTATATGTTTATTTGGTGGTCTCTCTTGAGCTATTTGATGTCAAGCTCAACTACAGGTAGACGTTAGGACTGATGGCACCTATAGACTGTATGAGAAGTGGACATAGTCACGAGTAGTGTGCAAAGTTCAACTGAATGCTGAAAAAGTTTTTTTTGCAGAACCAAAATGTTACAATTACCTGTCGTCAACCGAAAAACAAATTGTGGAAGTGGTAAACCTTATCACACCTTATAACCTAAATGTTAAGATGAAAACGCTGATGACCCACATACGGCATAACATTGCAGCCACAATCGCAAAGTAGCCACCCCTTTATCGTCAATTTTACTCTAAATCGGAATGTCATTTACAAAATGTAACATACGGCTGTATCGAGGCAGACTTAAAACTAGTAGTTCAGACTAAATGATTCGAAAAGAACACCTAAAAAACACATATGTATACCACATGGATCAGACTTAGTAAACTGAAAATAGAATTTTTGGAAAGAGTTATACAGAATGGAAAACCTTTCTGATCAGGATCTTATTGGAGATTTAAAAAATCAAAACCAAAAAGTATGTTTGTATTAGATTATTGAGACGCACTGGGTCTCAGTCTGTTTAGTCAGTCCAATATTACTGCATCCTGGCTGTCAGAGAGTTTAGAGCACATTTTTCATTCTTAAAATCTCAATGTGGAAATGTACATCCATATATTTTATCCTCGACTTCCCCTACAAGTGTGAGCCTCTTCAAATGTTTACGTTTCCGCTTCTTGTCTGTGTTTGAGTTTGATATACAGCACTACCTGTATTCCTGGATGCTGTGTGTGTGTGTGTGTGTGTGTGTGTGTGTGTGTGTGTGTGTGTGTGTGTGTGTGTGTGTGTGTGTTTAATAGGGGATGTGGGGCCCTTCCAGCATGCAGACAGCATCTATTGTTCCTGCAGCAAAGGGAACTTCGTCTCCGGCCTGTCCACTCAGGATGTTGGATTGGACCTCCTTAAAAAAAAAAAAAAAAGGTACAGCCAGCATCACCCGCACCCATTATCCCCATCACCCGGCAAGAACAATGGAGCACCTCCAACATCCCCCTCCTCCTTTCCCAGGAGCCTCGATGCTCCGTTCCCACAGTACTGTCCAGTTCTGGGCCATTGTTAGACAGGCGACATGTCCTCTGATTTTTCCCAGGAGTACACACACGCCTTGTCAACTCTCTTGACATCATGTAGCTGCCCCTCCACCTCCTCATCCTAACTCTCATATGGAAACTTCCAACAGCTTGAAGTAATTGCCTTTCTGAGCATGCACAAGCAGGGTCACAGGATTGAAGCGGGTCATTCGTCTGATAGTAAACTTAAGAGGGGAGATCAAGCTGATGACTGCGGATAGCAAAGCTTTCTCCACTCGGGTGCCAATGTAAATCTGAACCTCATGGTCTTTTCCCTTTCACTAGCTGGCCGGCTAACATGGCAGAAGTTATCCTGGCACAATGAAAAGCTTATCATCCATTAAGAGAGCTCCTTGGGCTCGGGAAAGATGGACCTTTCGGTTTCATTATTTAACGCAGGAAAGGCCGCGGGACTGGAGTAAAAGCAACAACAAAATAATTGTGAGACATCTCTCTAAGTGCTTGCGAGTTACTATGTGTCGGATTTTAAAAGCTTTATAAAGTTCTCTTTCTGTTTTACCACACCAGTTACTTCACCATCTTCAATCAATGGAGGATTCTTATTAAACGCTTTGTTCCCGACCACATCACTACTGGTGTTTTCATAATAGTGAGAATAAAGATCTCTTGATTCAATCTGTGGAAACTTTTCCCTCCTACTGCCGACACAGGGAGATCAAAGGTCATGTCGGGTACATGACACTGAAGTGCTGAAGTTGACAACAAAATATTCTTTGAGCTCTATAACATTTCAAAAAAAGCATACCATCATCAGGTTTCGTCGAAGATGAATCACAGTTTTTGTCAATGTATTATATAAATTTGTGACATTACTAATGGATTGTGAGATAAAGAAAGCTGCCCTTATAAGGACTAAGTGAATGTTAGCCTTGTTCTGTAGGGAGGAATGTTTTCCCTCATAACTTATGTTATTGTACATCTGGCACTTCAGTGATAAGATGTTTATCAAATGCACCAATATGGGCTATACATAAACTGTGACAGTCACTGCATCGATGCTCACTGTTATAGTTGTCCCACTAAAGATGAATCAAAGTAGATCACACAAGTAGATTCACCTTTAGTCCCTGTTCTTTAAACGTGGCTTTAATTAACTAAATCTGTTATGATCCTGTTAATTATCAGCAAGCATACTGGGCTGTAAATAAAAGGATGAATTGGTGATCTTCTCATGAAACAGCGTGCCCTTATTTTTGAAATAAAGTCAACATGAGTACAGAGTTGGAAACATTCACTAACATGAGGTGGGCGAGGTTAGCAGTCTTCTTTTTTTTTTTTACTTGCGGAAGACCAAAAATGTCCCCATTGGCAACACAATAATGATCCCATGGCTATTATAGCATACAATTATGCATTTTATTATATAAGGGTTGAAAAAAGTTGTGTTTGTAGTTGACCCATTTTTCATGTTTGCCTTATGGGGCAAATAAATGCTATTTCCTACTATGTTGTTGCTAACCACATCTCAGACTGGAATCATGAATGTTGTGCCTTTGTGTTATAAACGAGGTATTAGGTAAACAAACTTAAAGTTTTTGAATTCTAAAAATGTCCAATTTTATAATGATCTGGAGTAGGTTAAAAGATTTGACTGTGAAAGTTTGTTTTTTTTAAGCAGAAATGTTTGTCTCCTGGAATAATTGTCTGTGAATAAGCCCGCACTTTGGGGTTTTGGGCTTAACTAAGGACTTGTTGGACTTGGAAAAGTCCAGACTTTGGGAATGGGTTGGTCTTTTCTTTTATAATTTATAATCATACTAGAGGAACCAGAATTGTCCACAGGTCAAATTCCAAAAGGTGAGTTAGCCATTTCCCTATTCATCATTGCTTTGTCTACCGTGTTACCACTCAAATAATTTCCTCCTTGTAGCTAAATAAGCAAAGTCATTACTTCCTTCCTTTGACTTTGATGTCACGTTATCTCCTTGGCAGAGGTATTGTTTGGCAATAAAGCGGGACCAGATATTTGTCCGGACCTGAATGGGAAACAATGCTGCTGAAACACAAGTGACATTAACCAAAACTTCTATTATGTAACTTTATCGGAAGACATCATTAGCTGGAACTGGTGACTAAGAAGATTCTTGAGAGAACATTTACTGAAACGTGAGTATACAGTAGCAAGCGTACAAGCACATTTCCTTTATTGATCATCATTTGTTCAAGTAACACCAGAGCATCCAGACTTTTTAGGATGAAAGTATTGTTTCGATTTTCCAAAGAACAGGACTAAGCAGCTTAAACTTCCTGAGAGACCCCCCACACTGCTGGCTTATTGTGTCGCATACCATTGAAACGTTACATGAGAAAAACATGAACTAAGAGCTGTCTCTCTTCGCTTCCTCCGCTTTTATGTTCACAATAAGTCCTTTCTACACATACAGAAAGTATTAAAGGGATAAACACTCTTGACAGGCTTAAAACATTAAAGATATTCCATCTTTGTCAACTCTTGTATCATGTATTTCATTTAACAGCAGGGATCCATTTACATTCGTGTCATAGGACCACAACTAAATATAAATAAAACAGAATACTGGGATACCAAGAAGGTTCATACGTAAAGTATATGAATTACAGTGTCTCCGTTGAGTTAATGCTCAAAGCACGATCAGGCATGCGCGACATCATGAAGACGGTGACTGGATCACATACAGAACATAAAAGCTATATTTGACTTGATTAAAAAACAAATATATGTTTTTCAGTTACCCTCTAGCTCCACCAATAGAAATGTACACATCAAGCTGTTATAGGAGAGCATGTGTATGGCTGAGGTAAATGAGAAGTATGGGCCCTCTGGTTCCCCCTCCAATCTTCCTTCTTGGAAAGGGTAAACACAAGTCTCTCACAAACACGGGTTAGCTCTCTTGAGGACGGTTCCTGTTCAGAGCAGCTCTAGGTGTGAACTCTAGTTTCTCTTTCAGGCTAACCACCTGAGTGCTGTCCAAACCCTCTTGTTCCTGCAGCTTCCTCTCCTCCCTCTGCTCCAAGATGCTCTTTTGCTCCAGAGGTATAGGGGTCCCCCTGATAAACCACTCCAGGTGGTAGCCCACTGCTCCCACTACGAAGGCCACGGGGAAGGTGATATAAGGGGCATAGGTCCTTGCCGCCGCCCAGTATAGAGGCCACATGACTGCACTCCAAGATGGCTCCCGAGTGCTCCAAAGAGAGAAGAAATAATTGAGTTGTAAGTGTGTTTTAACATTAACGGTGGATTACAGTAGGAGGTGAAATCTATTTGAACATTCAACAGCATTTATGTAATGCAAACTTGTGACTGAATTCAATAAAAGACACATGAAAGTAGGTAGATTTTATGTTCCATCAGGTTTCAAACCATATGGGAGAGAAACTTCTGTGAAATTGTTTTTGTTCACATTTTAAATTCTCAAAACTGGTAAGGTTATTATATTATTTGCTTTGAATTATGTTGAAGCATGGGATGGCTGAAATGCACTGTGTTTATATACATGTGTAGTTATGCCACATTCAGGACTTCAGGCAGACACCAGACCATCTGTCCTTGTGCCTTTTCTTAGCTCCAAGCAACAACAAATAGCTTACAAAACTATTGGTGGAATCAATTAGAAGGCACAGCGAAAAATAAAGTTTATCTCCGAAAAGGGTTACGACATTTTTTAAGGAGGGTAATGTATAGGTACACATTTAAAAAGGTAAACATGATATGATAGTTGCATGTGTTACCATGTTCTTTCTTGCCGAAATGAAAAGCATTTATTTTCGATTCAGAAAATGGGTGTCGTTACGTCGGACGGCGTATGGTTTATTTTATAAATAAGAAACAACATTAAATTGGTGACATTTAATATGGAGTTTGGCATTCCGTCGCTGAACCAAGCCAAAGAACGCAAGGAAAAGTGCTCGAATGAACTTAAAACAGCATGTGCAAATATGAAATACTTATTTCGTCAGGACTTTTGATAAATTAATAATGAATTATGCAACCAAAGTTTACGTTATGGCGTAAGAGTCATAACACAGTACAGACCGGCTACCCTGAATTAACAGTAAGGTTTCAATACGAGCAGTGACACTGTTATGATGAACGTGCAGCCCCAAGGTTTATGAGAAACAAGTCACTGTGGTGTGTGTCTCAGTAATATTTCGATGATAACATTATTTTCTTTCATAAGTCTTCACTCACCTCTAACGTTAGCACGTTGGTGCTGCAGTGGAAATACGTCACGTCCGTCCGTGTGTTGCTTCCTGGTTCATCTGGATTGGCTGGTCGCTTTGAACCATTGACTGTAAGAAGGATTTGTGTTTTAGCACCATCCAGTGGTAAATTTAGTACATTACTTTAAGATAAAATGCCAAAATATGCATTTATTTCAGGATACACAAAGCAAACCAACAATGTCTAAAACGACTTATGCTGCTGGTTGGTACCAATCCATTGTAACAATAAATATAGAACAGTATTCAAGATCCTTATCATGTGGATCCACTGAAGCAGAAAATGAAACCAGATATCAGACTTCATTCAATCGGGTCCCATTTATAGAATTTCTAAAGTGATTCCCAATAAGTCAATTTAATATATCTTGTGTTTATATGCATGCTGGGAAAAGGTGCACATTCCCATTGCTCATCTGTTCGACATTTGTATGAGGCTCAACTTGACTTGTGTCCTGTCTTTCTGCGAACACAGGATTTCTATATAGGGACTTTAATTTCCTGTCCTGTCTGATCCTTTAAGAAGCGGGGGACTGCACTCCCCCTCTATCATATTTGTGTAGGTAATTTTCAATGCATTGGAATGTGGCTCAGGTCCAAACAAGGGAATGTTCACGATCATTAACTTCACTAACAATATGTATGTTTTGATTATGCCACTTGAGGGGATACATACTGTACGTTTTTATTTTTTTATTTGTCAAGGTACAATTGAGAGAGCTACTATTTAGCTCCTGATTAAAGAAGATTAATGCCACCTGGGTTAAATTGGCACTAATTTCAGCAATACTCCCTGATTGGTCACAGACAGCAGGTGACAGGGTATTAAATGTTTTGGAGGACAGCAAACTGGTTGGTCTGTGTTGTTCACAGTGTGTTCACTGTGTGTTCATGTCCGTTAAAGTTTAAATCTTCCGGACTAAATGAGAAAAGTGCCGGTCAAAGGTCTTCTTTGTTATTTATTGTGCTTTAAAACAAATTGATATGATTCGATATTAAACAAACTAATTATAGTAGATTAACTACATTATTCAAAAGTGAACAGTAATTTACAATAACACGGGAATAATAAATGGAGCGCTCTCTCCCTCTCCTGACAGCCCGTCAGTCATGCAGCTCGCGGATCAGTAATGAGTGACCCGACAGTAAAACTAAACATATCTATAACTAGTTAAGGTAGTTTGAGAGGTAATTAAAATAGCTACGTGTGATATTCTAACCTGAAGTGTGTGTTTTGTTCCGCTCACCGCTGCATGTGATCATGCAGAGCTGCGTGTCGACTCGTCAGCAGCAGCTGATCTCTCTCTCCCGTCAGATTAGACTTCACTCGCGTTTATGTCCATATCGATCAGATCTAGTTCTAGCTAATGATAGGACTACCTGCTTATTAAAAGAAACCTAAACGAGAAGCGTCGCTATGCTACCGAGTGAGGCCACAAAGTATAGCTCAGCATTATGCATTTGTTTACATGCCCACCGGAA
>NW_011353172.1:280982-286147 GCF_000735185.1 Notothenia coriiceps
GTTTATGTCCATATCGATCAGATCTAGTTCTAGCTAATGATAGGACTACCTGCTTATTAAAAGAAACCTAAACAATAAGCGTTGCTATGCAACCGAGTGAGGCCGCAAAGTCAACCCAGTCTCATGGCATTTCGTGTTCACCAACACGATTTTTAATCTATTGATTCGTGTTCACCAACACGGTTATTTTTATTTTGAAATTCAGTTCCTGAAGGACGCCAACAAAGCCCGAGATTATGGAATTAAACCAATAAATAAAAGCAAGGATAATTGTGTGTTATTGGTGAGTAAATAACAGTGTGTTATTTTGAAAATAATAACAAATTAGAAGGAAAAAAAGATTTAAAAAATACAGATTTCAGATTTCATTACAGAGCCCCATTTATTTTCCTCAGAGAAAAGGAAACAAAAGTCCGAAATTATACGATTTAAAATAAAGGCAATAATTGTGGCTTGATATTGAGTAAGAACATGTTTTTATGAACCACACAGCTTCCGGTCTTCCACGACCCGACCGGAGAAAAAGACGTGCTGCAGGCACGAAACACATTACCAGTAGAAATACATTGCTTTTAAAATCTTGCTGTGCAACACGAAAAAAAGGGGAAAATCGTGTTGGTGAACACGAATCAATAGATTAAAAATCGTGTTGGTGAACACGAAATGCCATGAGACTGGGTTGCGCAAAGTATAGCGCAGCATTATGCATTTGTTTACATGCCCACCGGAACGCAAGTTGCGCAACTGATGTGGTATTGCGCTAAACGGAAATTATTTTGAACGGACACTTTGACCGGAGAGATTTAGATTTGCCGGTCTTCAGCATATTTTACCGGTCGTAGTCCGGTAATTACCGGCTAACGGGAACTCTGGTGCACACGTGTTTTGTTAACTGCAGAGGACCCTGAGAGATATACCTTTTGAAATGGTTCCCCATTCTTGAGGCTTTTCGAAATATGTTTTACAATAATCTTAAAATCGACGCCTTCATGCTTCCCACTCATACTACCAACCACCCCATCACTACCATCATCTTTACCTTACAATCAAACAACCTCAGAAGCATGTGCTTTGTGACTTTACCTTTCAAAGAGAGCTGTGCACCAACATTACATACACACGTTTGTCTTTTCCTAGAAGACAAACAAATACCATCTCATTCTGTTTTCAAACCAAACATCAATGGCAGTCCTCCTCAAGGAATACTCATGAAAGGCTGATACATCTGTCATCAGTGTAGTGTGACACGGTGACAAGGCATGAACTGCCCCACGACAAACCTTAAGATAGCAAAGATAGTTTCCTTGAAAAGTGCAGTTTGGTAAAGGCAGAGTCACTTTCAGAGGCTTATGTCATAGTTATGGAAGTTTTGCTTTTTGTTTACTTTAACTGCTTATGAGGGATGCAGAGAAATTGAGTACATTTCAACCACCCAGCGGGAAACCATAAATTGCAGCATTGACTATCGAAAGAAGAAAATATGCTACTGTGGTTTCTGGGAAGTGAATCGGTAAGTGTTCTTTGCAAGGCTCTGTATGATTGATGACACTGATATTTCAGCTCCGGGGCCCAAAAGTTTTTCACAAAACTATACCATGCAGGGCGCAGGGCTGATCTATAGCGATTTCAATGCAGTCCGTCGTGGAGCAATGGCCAGTTCTGACTCATTGGTCATTTGTGCAGAGGCAGATAGTTAAAAAGAAATTGAGCTAAATCCAAATGTTTGAGTCACCTGAGGTTGAGTTCAAATGACTTGTAAAATTATTGTGATTAACTGCATTCTGTGTGGGTGATTATTCTTCATGCTTCAAAATGATTATTTTAAGCAGTTCCTTCCTCTATGCTGTCCATCTTGTAGTTGCCAGGACTGGCATGCGATCATTCCTGTCAGATAAAGGGAAATGTGCTCACCCCTTGCGGGAAAACAACCCTACTAGTGCCAGTTCTGCTTCACCAACAACCTTAGCACTGCCAGGATTATTTCATCAGCTCCTGCTTATTAGTAAATGAGATTTAGAGCTGCACCAGCCAAGAGTTTAATAACAAATACAACTATCTAATTAATCCCAATCACAATGTGGGGCTACAGAGCCTAGCGTAGCATCCTCACTAACTGAAGCCACACAGACATGCTCTATCTGCCCAAGTTAATCACAGTTGTCAGGCATGGTCAGTGGTGGGAAATGTCCTCATTACACAGGAAATGACAAAATGGTTAAATCACATGAACCAAAGAGAAAAGGCTGCTGCTACACTCTCCATGGGCTAAAAAAGACTTCATGATTTAAAAAGGGTTCAGACCCTTGACCACATCCTTGTTTATGGAATGTGTTGGATTGCAGGGACAATGTGCCACAACAAGTGTTTAAGGACTTGACACGACTAAGTTTAGCCTCAGCTTAAGACGGAGGGCGAGGGGTAAAGAGGAGAGGGAAGTGAGATATGGCCAAAAAAGATGCGCAAGAGAATCTGATGGATCGTCTCTGGATTTGGAAAGAGACGAGGGGAAGCAGGAGGGGCTCTTGACACAGACTGTGATCAAGCAGAGTAACAGATGGTGAGGGAAAGAAGGCCAGATGTGGAAGAGGAACACATACAGTCCTTTGCCTTGCCAAACTGTCCAACAAGGGAGACATTAGTAACTAATTTGGGAGATTTCATGTCAAAGGTCATGAGTAAGGATTGGATTACTGCTAGCCATGAAGGCTTTTAGAGAAAATACAGTCCACTTCATTAAAAACTGCACTTTTGCTGAGATAAAATATGAATTCTTAAGTGATATCCCTCAATTCAAGGACACACAGTTACCGTTCATCCATTTTGGACCAGAAAAATACATCTTTTGCCAAGCTCATAAAAATGTGCTGAATTTGTCTTGGTGACAGTCTAAAGCGGTATTGGTATTACTGCTGCATTTACACGAAACTTACCCTCACAGTTAAAACACTACATACATGAATGGTTATCAAGCAAGAATACGAACACTCAAAATGTGATATCAAATCATTTATTTGTTTTTGGCATTAAGAACCATTTTGGCATGACTGATTTCAGAAAACAAACCTCAGTGGAGTGCATTATGTTCTAAGAACTGGCCCCGTAAACACAGAAGATCCCATTTCATTGAGGCGAAATTGGCAAACTTAATAGGAAACGCTTTTGTCAGGTCACTTATCTCTAGACATTTTGTTAATCAATAGTCAAAACTGGCTTGCTTGAGGGGAATGTAGCAAAAGTAATAGTACATAATTATTTTATTAAACACGTAGTTATAGAGCTTTGACACTCAACTTAAAGTGAGAGTGGAATAATACTGACATAATAAAGATTGGCCTTATTTGCTTAATTACATGCATAACAATAAAAAGCAATGCTCAGTGAAATGAGCCAACCATTGCATGGGAATACCCTGCTGAATATTGCTGATGTACATATATTTAAAAGGCTATTGTTTAAATAGAACAGGAACATGTTAATTATTGAGGGAATACATTTGCAACTCAGCGTAATTATTGTTAGCAGTTGATTGTAGGCACTCTACTGTAGGAGCAGAGAAATTATATGAGTTTTCACTTAATATCTACCTTCTCTATTCAAGTTTTTAGAATGAAACATGTGTAAACAGGTACTCTCTTGAATGTCAGTTTAACTATTCAATCAAAAAAGAAACCTATACGTACAAAGTAAAAGCATCCAGTAAGGGCACCTTAATAAATGCGAGGTTTCAAGGCTTTTTTATACATACAGCCACAAGCCATGGAAGAATGCATTCTACCTGATGTACTGTGTATTAAACAGCAGGTGTTGGCACTTATGGTAGAGCATTAGAAACTGAGAAAATAGGACCTGAACATGGAATGATGCAATGAATCCACAGTGCATCACATGAGCCTGGTGATGGCCCCAGAGATGAAGTCCTCGTAGTTAAGGCGGATGTGGCCGGTCATGCCCGTGTCCTTCTCCCTGAAGGCCTGCGTCATGCTCTGCAGCTGGGTGCACACCTGGATGAAGCGGTCCAGCTGGATGCCGGGTCTTCCACCTTGCACGGTGAAGCGCCGCACCAACGTCTCAGAGAACTGGGGGCTGAGGTTGTAGCCCATCTGAGCGAGCGCTGGGGACGGGAGAGGGACAGAGGAGAGAGGACAATTATTTCAACATTAATGGAATAATTGTAGAAGACAGCTGTCCCCAATAGAGTGGTGCAGGAACGAGTCCTAAAAGCCGGAGTCCACTTCCGGTTCCCTCGTCTCAGAGTCAATGGGTTTTTCGAACATGTTTTTGGAAAATAGCTGTAAATAAGGTCTGTGGTTGACACAAATTTAAGAGACGGCTCACGTTTTGTTCTACGACATTAAATACATCAGCACTGACCCCACTGGTGTTTTGTACGTGTCTGAAAAACGATGGTTGTTAACAAGTGGCTGAATAGGACTACAGAAGTTGTCGAGGACATTGTAGGTCATTACGCCGAACACTCACTCTCAGTTTGTTTGCCCCTGTTCTTCTTGAAAGCAAGTACCTGCCTCCTGCAAACTGTTAAAACAAAACATTTTGAATCTGTATTTTTGAATATGAATCTTAAGTTGGCGTGAGGTTGAAGCAGCAACCCTGCTGTAGTTCGTTTATAGCATAACGTTAGCATTTTGCTTCTGGCGACTAGATTTATGATTAGAAAATTATAAAAGACTGGGGAACAGCTTCCTCCACCAGGCGGTCAGGATGCTGAACTCTCTCCCCTCCCTACCTCCCTCTCTCCCCCCCTCTGACATCTCTCCCCTGAACTCTCCCGCCCTGCCTTTCTCCCCCAAATGGTCCTGGACTCTAACCCCCTCACTTTTCTGCCATCTCCGCTGAACACTTTAATATATTATTATCATTTTAAACTGTATACCCCGGTTATCTAGGCCCTTTTAGTTTTTTGTTGTTGTTGTTGTTGTTTGATGTATATATGTCACACTGTAGGACCTCGAGAAACGATATTTCTGGATGTACAACATGTAGAATTCTTGACAATAAAGCTGACTTTGACTTTTGACTTTGACTAGACACGTGGAGATTATCCGGATGAACAAAATGTGCATTTATCAAACAGGTTCGTTTTCCACAGATCTTATTTTATTTAGATTTGCCGGTCTTCAGCATATTTTACCGGTCGTAGTCCGGTA
>NW_011353172.1:286187-294096 GCF_000735185.1 Notothenia coriiceps
CACAACAATTTCCTTTGGGATGAATAAAGTCTTATCTTAACCATTCAGTCTTATAATATTTAGACATAGATTAGGTGCTTAGTTTAACATGCTTGGAAAAAATGTCGGTGGAGTATTTCTAAATATATCCAAATACTATCTAAAGACTCAAATTGGGTGTCACTGAAAAGAACAGTATATTGAATGATTTCCAATATTGTATATATATGTTATATAATATTGTTGCTCAGGTTAGCACAATTAGATATGAGCCAATAGAATCACCACACACACACACACACACACACACACACACACACACACACACACACACACACACACACACACACACACACACACACACACACACACACACACACACACACACCACTTTTCTGCCATCTCCGCTGAACACTTTAACATATTATTAACATTTTAAACTGTATACCCCGGTTATCTAGGCCCTTTTTGTTTTTTTGTTGTTGTTTGATGTATATATGTCACACTGTAGGACCTCGAGAAACGATATTTCTGGATGTACAACATGTAGAATTCTTGAAAATAAAGCTGACTTTGACTTTGAATAAGCAGAAAGAAATACATTTTCCAGTGAGAGCAAAACAACATCCAATAGCAAAAATCTAATATACTCATATTATTAATGAATATATTTTCAAGGTACAGCTTTGCTTCTGTTTACTCATGAACATTAATTAGAACTACACTATAGCAAGTAATCTGTATAACTCAAGTTTAAACACTGCTTTCAGAGACATTTATTTATCAAACTGATTCTTTAAATCTCTGCCTACAGATTAAAAACGCTGTGTGTTGACAGAATGTCAGCATAGTGTCGCTGTATAGTCTATAAAAAGCCCCCACATTACATAAACCCACCTTTTTAAAAGTGTGTGAATAACTGTCTTTTTTCCTATTCTTTTGTTTGAGTGACCTAACTTTTAGAGGAGACATGTTGCCAGCACTCCTGTCACTTTCTCTCTCTCTCAGCCTCTGATGTCACTTTCTGCTCGTGCTGTGACAGAACCGCCTCTCCCTCTAAAAGTCATCGTAACGGTGGCAGAACACTGGGCTAGACCCGGCATTTCTCACATGATAAATAGGCTGTTCCACATGTTGTATATGTAGGCTGTCATGATATGACAATTTTAAAAATGGCTGTTTATATTTATATATATTCCTGAAGGGCAAGTCTTTTTGGTGAGGTCCCTGAGTTATTCTCAGTTGCACAAAGACTGATGCATTTGACTTTGAAACTAGGCAACAACAGTATGTGTGGAAAAGTTAGAATAAGGGCTGCACAATTAATTGAGATGTAATCGTAATGGACAAGTGCAATATTTGATCAAATAAATGACGGTGAAAATTGTATTCTATATTAGTTATTGTGGGACTGCAGGAAAATCCGAGCCGACAAACGATTGTCTTCGACACATTTTTTCCAAATCATGCAGCAATGATTAATATTATAACAAATATAAAATTGCAAGTACTTATTATTGTGGCATTCAAGTGGTCCAGTGCCTACACAGAGCCAAAGCTCTTCTCCCTTACCACTATTTAATTGCTGTTACAATAAAACAAAACTTTTAGTGCAAGTCAATTACTAATTCATAGAAGTGCAATATAACAACATCTAATGGCCTCTACGGTCTATTCCCACACATCTGGTACTCTAAGTTTGTTAAACTCAAACAATAAGAATCATTTGCAAACACTAGCTGCTTACAACATGGGCTGTGAACTTTTGTGTGATTATTAGCATGGGCAACCACAAAGACCTACAGGGAAGCCCAGACTGGAGCTGATCTCACACACACACACACACACACACACACACACACACACACACACACACACACACACACACACACACACACACACACACACACACACACACACACACACACACACACACACACACACACACACACACACACACACACACACACACACACACCATTTGTATCTTGAAATAGGGATCAGATAACGCCTCGTAAACACTGTAATGAGTGCCGTGATGATCAACAGCAACTGTGTCTCTCTCTTTGCGTCTCTCTCTCTCGTGGTTGAGGGCCCAAACTGTTCACAAACAGCCTGACGCTAATTTGGGATAAAAAGGAAAAATACTGACTTGCAATATTTTTCTGGTTTACCACAGATTTCTAAGGGACCACACAGACAGCAGTGAAGTACCACCCACTCTCATTTCATGAAATTAGGTTAGGAAGGAGCCTGTTCGGTGCTTTCTGCCTTTTGTGAGAGAAGAGCTCATGGTGTGGAAATTAAGAGCCTGTATGTGCTTGTGTGTGTGAATGTGTGTTTGAATGCGTGTTTGTGTGTGTGTGAGAGGCTGACTAATCCCTCCACAGAGCTGAAACGAGTTAAAAACACATCAAAGGGAAGCTTAACCTCTGTGAAACCTCACCGGGTTTTTCAAGAACAACAAATGATCATTCTCCTCATTGTTTCCAGGGGGACTCTTTTCACCGCTGCGCTGCTGACTTTTCCCTCAGTCCTCTGAGTTTTCAAAAAGCCTGTGGTATCATTTTTAATGACTGTGCCGTTTGTGTGTGTGTGTGTGTGTGTGTGTGTGTGTGTGTGTTACTGTTTGTGAAAGAATATAAATGTGTGAGTGGGTGCACGCTTGTGTGTTTGCACATAAAAGACGGGTATTTTTGAGTGTGACATGACAAATGAGGAAGCTAACAAGGACATGCAGTTCTACTCGCAATCATTAAAATGTAAGACATCCTGCCCGGCTATACAACAGCTATGTATGTGCTGAACCAATGAAGGATAAAAAAAAGGGGGTTTGGGAGACAGGTGGGGGGAGAAGGAAAGAGAAGATGGCAAGATGAGGCCTGAGACCTGCTTTCCCTAGAATTCTCATTATCACAGTATATCAGATATTTGCATGCTTCTCTTCTGTTGTTGCTCGTTGGAACAGTGCTCTTGTTCAAGTATATTTGTTCCACTAGAAGCAAAAAAGAGCCTAGGGTCATTTGGAGATGCCCATGGAAAGAAGGCAAGACAAATATGTCGTTGTATCTTCGTCAAAACCTCATTTAAATAATTTCGTTTTTTAGCTGGTTGCAAATCTGTCATAATCTGTGTGTCTCAGCTGGGATTCTGCAATGTGAACAAGTAGCATTGCTATGCTGTTGATTTATTGCCAGTATTATGAAATGAAGTTGGGGAAGAATGTACGCCCGCTTCCAAATGTATCTGTTTTTATTTTCCCGTCGTTACAACACATGGGCTCCAAACACAGCGACGAGAGAGAAATCAATAAATAGTTTTTGAAGTATAAAACAAAATATAAAAACAACATCTACTACAATAAACAACTAATATACTCAATCACTCACGAGCACACACTCCCCCACAGGCACTTTCAGAGAGGCAGAAGCACGCAGACACATAATGTACTCGCATAAAGACACATTCACCGCAGTAGATGCAGGACACATGGCGCACAGCTGCAGAGTAATCAGAGACTGTGGTACAGCCATCCACATCTGAGCTGCGTCTGTGGATACTGATGATGTGCCCTAAACTCTCCTCCAGCGTAAGACACATTCATCAACACTTAAGAATTACAGTGAGTCTTATTAGTTCATTGTAGTTGAAATAAATTGATTTGAGTTCATCAGGACTGTCTGGATTTACAAATGAGTGCAGTGAAGGTGTATTTTAGTGCTTAGTGCTACAGTTTTGTTGCAATTGAAGATTATTTAAAGAAATAATTGCTACCGTTATTAGCTGCAATTGCTCATATCATTGCAGCATTTTAAGTTCGGCATCACTTCAGTATCAGATTTCAAATGTTAAGAGGTGTGAATGTTCTATGAAATGATCTCTTCATGGCACAGCAGTAGAGAAATGTTTGATTTTTGACGATTTGAGGGAATTCCATCATCATTCCGCGGTTCTGGAGCGCCCCTCAGGCAAAAGGCACCCTGGGACTTGACTTTGACCTGATGGACATTAACCTCAAACCGAGCGCACTCCCTGGTGAGGAGCTGCAGGTCAAGAGGTCTCGACAGGTCAAAGTCTTCAGGGGGCTTCATTTGTTCAGATCCCTGCTTGTCCTGCCAGACCAAGCGCCATGCAGAGAGGCAGGGGGCCTGATCCTGAACCCTCAAAGCCTGGGACTCACCTGCTCTCCCTAGCCTTGGTCTGGGTTAGAATCCCATCAATGTCCCCTGTCACTGTCTCCAGGCCCAAAGGAGGAGGAGGCGGCGGAGGGAGGTGGACTGAGGAGGACTGCTGGGAGGGGGGAGGAGAAGGAGGCAAGGCCACTTGTCTACGCTTAGACTTCTCCTCCTCCAGCTGCCTACGCAGCCGCTTGTTCTCCCTGCTGAGGGAGGTTAGCTGGAGAGAGAAAAAAAAAAGACCTTCAGAGAGACGTATGGAGGAGACATGTTCAAACAGAAAGAATAATAATAGTTTTGAAAGGAAATCTTCATGTGTGACTTTAGAAACAGAGAGACGAAGGACGACGCTTTTTGAAGTTTCAACATGTAAACATCCCACTTCATCTCAATCAAGCAAATCACAAAACTTAATTTGGAAGATACCAATAAATATCAACCATCAGAAGTCAACAGCTATCAAGTTGATGAAGAAGCTGACATCCCATTATGTGCTTAATTCATCTTTCACAGTTGCTTTCACGCCTGTTGAAACGGAAATGCCGGTGGAAAATTGCGCGGAGGTTTTTCAGGAGAGTATTGTGTTCACAGTTTGAAACGGTTTGCAAGTAGGAGTCATGCGACGGTGTACATTTCTACATGAAAACAACCAATTTGAGCGATCATTAGAGGTCGATTTGACACAAAATCATCCGTGACTCAAAACAAATCGCACGTCGTCAGAACATGATTGGGCTCCCCGAAACACAATTACAGACTAGCTAAATTGAGAGTGTTTCATTTTTTTTGACAAGGACATTTGGTTAAAGGTAGGGAGGAGTGTGAGTCAAAACTTGTCTTTGAAGGCAGACATTTTTTTACATGCGTGGTAATTATATGCAAATGTGCCTGTGTCTAAAAAATGTAATAAGGCAGATAAAAGCAAATAAAAGATTTGCAATAATGTATTTTTAGCTATGAGGAAGAGAAAAATAAGAAGTTATAGGATAAAGGGACAAAAAGACACGTCGGGTAATGACAGTTGCACTTATTCACATCTGTTTTTTAGTGTGTGTCTTTGCGGTTCAAGAATGATGTCACAACGACATGTCTGGCCATGTGTGTGTGTGTGTGTGTGCATATGAGTGTGTGTGAGAAAAACACAAACGGAGATGAGACAGACACATTTCCGGATGGTTCTGCTAACATTACCCTTTCCAGACACCATGTGTGTGTCTGTGTGCACACACACACACACACACACACACACACACACACACACACACACACACACACACACTAAATCTCAGCAAATGTATTACATCTCATGACTGGAAATAGCAAAGTCTTAGGCTTAACCCTCAAAGAGCCAATGACATGTCGATGTGTCAAAAACTATCCTAAGACGCTTAGAGAGTATTTATTATCTTCAACAGGCAAACATCTTCAACGTGTTCATTTATGCTTCGCCAAGAGCAATAGAGTTTTTCCACATGAAAAACACTGAGTTTGACATTTGTAATTAACCGTATATTCAAGTGGACCTGTTTAATTTCCCCCATCTTTGGTCGCTCTGGATGATTTTCTAATTGCAGAGGAGGGGGGTGAAATTAAAAATCACAGCTTGTCTCTTCAACCTTCACATATTGCGGGTGAACTGGTGGGCAAACGTTTGGATGAAAAGGAAGTGTGTTAGTGGGGGGAGAGGGGAAGAAAGAGGGGGGGGGGTGTGTGTTTCATTGCTGGTGCGTGAGTGTGTTTGCACTTGGAAAGCTGGGTTTCCATTCAAATATTTTAAAATAAAATGTGAAAATTACTGAGCTATAAAAACTAAATAAAGTGATTTATTTTTCATTGGCACAAAAGTTTTGAAATGTGGTTTGTTTTGAACAGTTGTTCCTCCTGGTTCATAAAGCATATACATCATCATGCAAATCTGTGTTAAACCTATTGAGCCAACTTATTCCAATTCATTATCACAAGTGTTCTGTTTGCATTTATAGAGTGGTGCAGTGACGCGTCCTAAAACCCGGATGTAAGCTGCGCATGGGTTCCCTCGACAAAAAAGCAATGGGGTTTCGGGAAATAACTCGAAATAAGGTCTGTGGAAAACGAACAAAATGTGCATTTATCTACCGGTTCGTTTTCCACAGACCTTATTTCGAGCTATTTTCCAAAATCCTGTGGAGAAACCCGTTGTTAGTTTGCCTTGTTTGCACAAAGAAAAACATCATTGTCATTTAAAACGATTTGATGGCAGTACATAATGAAACAATTTAATTAAACACCAATAATTCTATGTAAGTATTCATCATTCATTTTTCTTGCAAAGATTGAACATGGAACCATCCATACATTAAAAAAAATAGCTTTAAAAAAACACTTATCTCAACATGTTGGATGAAATAACCCCTCATTCATAAATACAATCATTGAGAAATGGGTGAAAATGTACCTGAAGACGACACAAAGGTTAAAGGAGTCTTAATAATAATACATTTTATTTTTAGGCGCCTTTCATGACACCCAAGGACACCGTACAATCTGTTAAAAAAGAAAGAAAATGTTAATAGGCAACAGAACATGGTAAAAACACTAACAGGAAATCACGGAAGTCTTGTCATATGATCTGCCCATTAAAAACAACAGAAGGAGTTTTTGAAATGTGGAAATACTCTGCAATACCTGTCGATCCATCTCTCCCTGCAGCTGCTTGTGGAGGAGATAATGCATATCCTTTTTTCATCTTTGCATGAAAGCATGAAATAACCTGGACACGAGCTGGTGCTAAAGCACAATAACAGCCCGCTTAATGCTAATCAAGTCTTGAAAGATTCTCAGTTTTTCCCTCTGATGTTCATCTTCATCCCAGTTGATGGAAAATCACTTAACTCGGATCTAATTTTGTGTGACATTTCAAAAGTGTGCATGAAATTAGCTCGACAGTCGGATGTAAATCATGCGTGCGCGCGTTGTTCGCCGTGTGTTAATGTGCGCCTGTGGGCGAGTGGGGAAGCAACAGCACTGAACCAGCTTGTGACTATGAGTAAATGAGACCGACCCAAAGCAGAGACACAGGCCTGATTTATAACCAGACGCTTTGCACATAGATAAACTGAGACATTCCATTCAGCTTCTTCTTTGATATCTGTGAGTGTGTGTCCAGTGAAGGGAATAGCCTTGTGTAAATGAACCGTCTACACCAGTGGTTCCCAACCTGGGATCGCAGGGGGGGGGCAGGCCTCAGATGATTTGAGGCCAAATATCATATTTAGACTTTTTTTTTTTTGTACATATAATTGTAAAGCAATACATGATTGTCACTAAAAGCCTTGTCTCTACATTACAATAAAATATAAAAAATTATTGATTAATTAATTTGAATAACAATTAAAGTTAGTAGCTATTATAGGCATAAAAAGACAGACATTTGCAATTCTTTCTTTAATAGAAATGTTTCTTCAGCCCGTAAAGTGTCCAAACCAGGCTTTTCTGGATAAGCTCAATTTTTAAAACATAGTCATTGTCCATGCCGGTTTCAGTTGGATTATTTGTCTCAGTTGCTCCGATCAGATCGTTCTCCTCCATTTTGTAGATTATTTACAACTTTTGAATCCACATAAACACATCGGCAAAATCCGGCTTACTTTGAGCATGTGTTTTAAAACAGTTTAATGCCTTTGTGAATTGTTTCCACCTGTGCCGTCCTTTAATTTCTTCAAACAGCGGGAATCCAAATGAATGAATCCTGAGTCCAATAACCATCAAAGTCACTC
>NW_011353172.1:294141-298545 GCF_000735185.1 Notothenia coriiceps
GAGACAATAACAACATTTAATGGGAAGCACCACGTGAATTAAAACTAACAACTCCACTCGTATTACTTCTAGATAATCGGCATGTAAGCCGCCTGCACACTGTCCCGGAATGACGAGACCCCGATGGACACGACAAATAATCGAATTTGAATGTTCGCACTGAAGATGGCCCTGAACCACACACGAAAGAGCAACTATTTACATGTACATTAAAGGACATTACAACTGCGAACGTAAGATTTAACGACAGAGACACTTATGTTAAAGTATTATGAACCATGACGTATTTGTCCGACTTTTATCATTTACTCTTTCTCCTGTTCTTTATATGTAGAGCAGATATTAAGTTTTCTATCTCACGTCATCGCTGTTTTCCATAGCAAACAACTTCCTCGCTTCAAAATAATATATTTAATATCTCTTTGTTTAGTTTTTCACAGAACACAAATGGGTTAATTTACATAATATACAGTGATTTATATTGCTGTGTCAAGGAAAACAACCGACACACTGATAAGGAAATGTTTCAAATTCGGCCTGACGTGAGCAAACATCCGGGACATTCGTCGAGGGCACTAAGCCAGCTTATAGACATGCAAGATTTAGCGGCACCACACATACAACGAAGTTGCTGCAGGAAGCCTGAGACTCCACCGAACGGTCATGAGGAAACGATGGCTTAAGATGCTCACGGAGAATGCCTTACGAAGGGCAAAATGGAACACACAAACTCAAGCGACGAAGAAGGAGACGCTTACACAAGGTCCATATACAAGACAAAAAAAACATTAAAGAGAGAAACAGATGATTAGATACAGCCACAAGCATACCCGAACATGACCAAGGAGAAAACAGAGAGCACATGGAGACAAATAAAAAGATCAACAACGGAAACAGGTACTACAGTGGCTAAGAAAGAATAAGACGGCGGTCATACGATGGCTTAAGATGCCCTCACGAATGGCTCGATGTTGTTACGATCAGAGCCGAATTTGAACATTTCCTTAAATCGTGTGTCCATCGGGTGTCAATTTCGGGACAGTGTGACAGGGGCTTTATGGTTTTCTAAGAGGAGAAGAACTTCAAACCATTTACAGCAGAACTGACAATCTGTGTCGCTGTGTATTTCCAAGCCTTTACACGTGAATATGAAAATATATAGATACCATGTTCATTTTCATTAATTTGTCCATATATGTACAAACTGAAAATGGACCATGAGAATAAATATGAAAGACTTGCATGAATACAACTGATTATCCGAATCACTCCATCCTATTAACCGAATGACTAATCAAGCTTGTCCAATGTAAGCATCTTTTAATTTTCTTAAAGAAACCTCATTTTCGGAAATTGACACATATGAACTGAGGATAATTGCAGCTGACCCTTTCAAATCCTTTTAATTTCACACCATGCTGACGACACAAAGAACATTAATAGGAAGTAATGCTCAAATTCCCTTTGATCTTTTATATCCTAAACGCCTTAAAAGCAAAGTAAAAACAGGAGGCGTAAACTTTAAGCACGAGCATAAAAATCAGAAGCGCCACAGATTCTTCACATGATTTAAACTCTCCCCTCGATGGTAATGTGGTCTTCGGGAGATCATGAAACATCACCGCCGCTGAGACAACTGTGTGAGATTTATGCTCCCGATGTGAGAAGGCAGCGATGCGCTCGGTGCTTGGCGTGACGCCTGTGTAAACATGTGTTCCTGTGTTTACACGCAAACATGGATGTGTGTAATTAGCGGCCTAACCCAATCAGTGTGTGTATAATTACAGTCATTAGTGTCAGAGCCAAGCTGCCATGCTCTCTAAACTACGCAATAAACTACATGGCTGCAAACACACACACTCATCGTTCTTATTTACGGCTCTCATCTCAAATGTTATGCAAGACATGACTCCCATCACACAGTCTCCTTCTTAACTCTGCTTCACTTTAGTTCTCCGTGGTTGTACAAATCCTCTGCTGTGATCACTGGCTGCTCTTAATTGGAAGCACATTGTTAATGGTGAGCCTGATGGAGCCTGATGCTTTATGAGCACCCCCCACATGGGATGAGTCAAAGCAAACAGCATCAATATCCACTTCCACCACTTAATGCATTTCAATTAACACTCATATTTATTTATCATTTCAGATTATTTGAGGTTAAATGTGAAAGTGTGAATGCAAATCATTTAATTAACTAAAGATGTCATGTATTTATGTTGAGAAATACTGCTCCATGGCACAAACATGACACATTGCTGCATTTGAAGGGCTGTTGCAGGAGGGAAAGGCAGGCATAGCATCCTCCTCCAGCAACAGGCAGGGTTTGCTAACAACTATAAAAACTATATGTAAATGTCTATGTTCTCCATTCATCTTCCTCACCTCTGTGTTAGCTTTACCGGCACAAACTGCCATCGACAGAGTGAAGCGGTGACACTCCAGCTGCTGGGGAACAGTAGGCCGTGTGATCGTAATACATTTCTTTAATAAAGGCATATCTAATGACAAAACCTTCACGCCGTGTGGATTGCTGCCAGCGATAGTGACAGAGCAGACACAATGCAGATATCCCCTTTGCCACCAGTAATGAGATTTATCCAATGTATATGGCTGCCATGCTAATATCATGACACATCTGTTGCCTTATGGATGTATGATTTTCATACATATGGCATTTGGGTTAGGTAGGTGTAGAGTGAGCAGGGCGGGTAATAATGAAATGAAATAAATTAGGAATTCTCATAATAAAGAAAATGGAGAAAGAAGAGACACTATGGAAGAGGCTTTCATTCACTGTTTTTATCTCGTCCCATGTTATTATATTCGCTCAATCAAAACCCCTCTTATGCATACGTCTATATGAACTGCCTCTCTCGCTCCGTCTCCCCCCTTCGCTCATTCGCAATTATGAAGGAAAGACAAAGAAAAGCGATTCATCTTTCTGTCGCGGCCCCTTAATGATATCATTAAAATGACTGACAGCTTTGAATAGCGTTGGAAAGCTACTCCAGTCAAAACAAATCTGATCCGTTTTGGAAACAGAGCCTGGTGGTTCTTGAAGGGAGGGGCTCAAAATGATGTGAGGGGNGGGGGTGTTAATGAGTGAGACCTGAGGGGGTCACACTGGGAGTATGGGGAGTACTGGTGCCCCCCCAACAAACACCCTCTCCCACCCTCCTTTCTCACTTCCATCCGACACCCAATCCCATCTGCGCCACATTCACTTTAATTACCTTAACGAACATAACAAATATATCTCTCCTCTTCAGATGAACGCTATTCGACAGCCATGGGGGTGGCAAAGCAGGAGAGAATGGGCCCTTGATTAGAGTGTAATCATTGTTAAAGGCCCAGCGTGAATAACTTATTCAGATTCAGTCACACACACACACACACACACACACACACACACGCAGGGAAACACAGGTGGCTTGGCCCGCGGGGTGTTTCATTCACAACTTCGCACTCCTGCTGTTATTATCATCATCAGCTTTGTTCAGGGTAGATTGTGTGTGAAACATGGTGGGCTTTTTCTTGGATATGAATGCTAAGCTCTGATCAGCTGGTGGATGCACACAAATGTAACATGTTCACACACACACACACACACACACACACACGGATGACTCACGTTCTGTCGTCTTGCCGGATGCCCTGCTCTCGGATCTGGGCCTGGAAACAATTATGAAATGAAACCTGTTTGTGATCGACACTCTTTATTTGTCTCTCCCCGCTTGTACTTCATTGCTTTTCCACTTTGCGCCTGTTCACCTTGAAGCGCTCCATGTCTCTCTGCTTCTTATCCGCCGCTTCTTTCAGTCTCTTTACCTCCGCCTTCAGCGTGTCATTAGCACCCTGAAGATGTCTGACGAAAGCCGGGGAGATGCAGAGACAGAGTTAAACACAGAAATAAACACCGGCAACAAAAAGACACCTATTATCATCAAGGGACTCTTGTTAACATGTGGCGACAAATACTCCACCAAACAACAGAAATGGCGCCTGTGTTTCCGGAAGAGCCTTTAACTATCAGACGTTATCTAGGACATGCATACACACATGTTATGATCAATGATGATGGAACCAGATATTGTTGCAGCCATTTATCACTTGTGGCTATTTCAGTATTTAATATTTGTATTTTCAGTATCCAGAACTATAAAAAAAAAAGCCGTCTATATTGTAATACTTTATTTAAATGGGAGGGGAAGTAGGAATATCAGGTGTTTGAGATGTTATAACGCTCTAACTTCACCTAGCTTGTGTTTCTAGGTTGAGAAAGACTGTTTTCATTGCTGAATAACAAAAATGTAAGAACAAAACACACACACACACACAGTGGAAGTTAAGAGAGAGAGGAAGCAGCAGACACACAGAGGGTGGTAGTGCTGCTGGGCGGGG
>NW_011353173.1:0-2952 GCF_000735185.1 Notothenia coriiceps
TGTGCCCCCCAGTTGGGGTAAAAAGTGCGTGAGTGCAAGCTGCACAGCCCGAAGCTCTAACACGTTGACATGGCGTGCACCCTCCTGGGCAGACCCTGAACAGTTCTGGACTGCCACACTGCACCCCACCCTGAGAGACATGCATCTGCAGTGACAGTCTCCCGGCGAAATGGGATGGCGCCCCTTGGCACGCCCATCAAAAGATAGGCCATGTCCCTCCAGCAGGACAGAGGGCAGAGGCACCGCTGAGACACCCTGACTCTTCTGTGCCTGTGCCTGTGCCATTTGCCGTCCAAGTGGAGGCTTTTCAGCCACATTTGCATGGGGCGCAGCGACAGCAGGCCCAAGGGCACAATGGCTGAGGCAGCCGTCAGTCCGCCCAAGAGCCGGAGGAACTGAATGTAAGGCACCATCTTGCCCAGCCTGAAGCTGGGAAGAAGGTGGAAAATGTCGTCCACACGATGAGGTGACAGGTAGGACCTCATGGCGGCCGAATCTTAGACCATCCCCAGGTAAGTGACCTGTTGGGAAGGGTCCAGGCAACTCTTCCCGGTGTTTACTGTTAGACCCAACCGGGCTACGTGAGATAAAAGGCAAAACCAGCCAAACATCTAAATACGGCAGGACCTTCACGCCCTGCGCCTACAGGGGTGCGAGAGCTGTCACCACAACCCTGGTGAACACCCTTGGAGAGAGGGAGAGACCAAAGGGAAGCACCCGGAACTGATAGTGTCGGCCCTGAAAGGCAAACCTCAAGAAGCTCTAACTGGATCAGTCGCGAAGCTGCACGCGGCCAGCTGCATGCAGAGAAATCCCTCAGATCAAACGTTCAAACTGAACGCTATAGGCTACAAGAATGTAGCCACGGTACTCTCGTGCAGCGAGAAGATGAAAGGAACAGATCCTCTGACGACACCGGCAGATATAGCCGGTGTCACGTGTGTCACAGTTGACTTTGTTGTTATTGGTACTCGAGCTGCGTATGCGCGCGATGGACATATCCAGTGCTAAAGCACCGCCTCTGGCGGTCAGTAGGGACGAAATAGAACTACCCCTCCGGATGCGCAATGACTTCCATGCACACTCATTTTCAGATCAGCAAATGTGAACCATGCACTTACACAGTAATACCACGTTGATTTTAACACTTCAGTGCATGTGCAGGCAGGGAAAAACTTATATGGGCACAATAACAGCAGACTTGTCATCAAGTTGCCTGAACCCATATTTACTCTGCTGAGACGAGAGGTGGAGGCAGGTGCATTAGCGACTTAGCAAAGTAATGCTTTATGAGGCACACAATGATAAGTGTGTTTGCATTTCTTTGACCACATGTACAGTGTGGAATCACTTCAAGGGTGAAGATAGTGAATAGTGGAAAATCTTGTACAGGATACAGCCATTAGTACCAGGTCTATCCTTTGTAAGGGGGGGGTTGCAATGCTGAGGGTCATGCAATACCTTCTATCATGCACACTCTCTATGATTGTGTATACTGTAAACTTCCAGAGACGTTTTATTCTCAACAACTTCTGTCTGACCCCTGGAATCACAAAGTAGGACAGATGTCAGCAAATTGTTATTACTTTTGGTGAAATAAATGTTCAAAGTGAACTTTAGCTACAGTAACCAACTATTACATTACATGTCACTTGTTAGACGCTTTTATCCAAAGCGACTTACATACATTCAATACTGTGGGCATCCCCACAGGAACAATTTGGGGTGAAGTGTCTTGTCCAAGGACACAGCGGAATGTTGACTGCAGTGGGATTCGAACCAGTGCCCCCGTGATCCGAAGATCAGCGCACTAACCACTGAGCCACAATCTCCAGCTATCAGTTGCGGAATGCTTATTTATTTTGAATAGATTGATTTGACAGAGGTAGCCTACTGTATAGGTAGAATATTCCATTATATGGCACTTTATACTTGTTATTTACTACATTTCAATGAGAAATATTGTACTTTTTACACCACTACATGTATTCATCACAAAGGTGACTGTAACACATGATACACTTGTACGTTAAAGCACTATACCTCTTCAGAAGTATAAGTAAATACAAGTGGCTTTATATTGAGGAACTACAACATTAAATTAACTGATGAAACAGAATAAAGTAACACTTTTAAAAGAGCCTATTATATAATGAGTTACTTTACTTTTTAAGAAATTTTGCTGATAATATATTAAGTAACAATTTGATGGTAGCACTTTGTAATGGAGTATTTTTAGAATATGGTAGTTTTTTCTTTTGGTGAAGGATCTCAGTAGTTCTTCCAACACTGCCCTCTGCCTTGCTGAAAGTCCAAAGTCCAACTTGTGTACAGTGCAACCCAGGCACTGCAAAACATACACATCCTGGACAAACACTCAAGATCTCAAGATTATGACTGAATTTTAAATCATACTTTACTTCAAAAAAACAATGATTTTTAATTGGACAAATCTGCAGGTTGAGGCACAGTAAATCAACTCATTTTAAAAATATGTATCAAAGTGTTGCATAAAACTAAGAGACAGTCGCTCTGGAAACAACTTCCTGAAACTTGCCTAAAAACAGGCGACTTTGGGCACTTATTTTGGAGACACATATAATCGCTTAAAAAAAATAAAATAATTTGTTGATAGTCAATTTGTTTGCAGTGTGCAGATCAGTGAGTTATTAAAACAGCCGGGAAGCGACACCTCAACTTTAAACCCTCCGGGTGTCGCAGACCCACTCACCGTCCTCGTGGAACCGCGCAGCCTTCATCTGCTCGACCATCGTCGGGATCTTGTCCCACTGACACTCGGCCCGATAGCGCTCCACCTCCACTTCCATCCGGACCTGGGTGAAGGAGACCCGGGATGCCATCGCCGCTCTGTCCCGGTGGTGACTGTACTCACCGGACACGATGGGAGTGACTGCAGACTGCCAGGAGAAATAAACGTGTACTCTTTGAGTG
>NW_011353174.1:0-1258 GCF_000735185.1 Notothenia coriiceps
ACACACACACACTCTCTCTCTCTCTCTCTCTCTCTCTCTCTCCACACACACACACACACACACACACACACACACACACACACACACACACACACACACACACACACACACACACACACACACACACACACACACACACACACACACTTGCATACACTCACACACACTCAGGTTAGTGCAGAGAAGGGAAATAACTGTTAGTGATGAATCAATACTGCAGAAAGGCTCTTGTGTAAATGAGCAAGTTATTTCAGTAATGTCTCAGGCATTTGCTCGGCACGCTGCATTCTTTCTCCAAGCAGTATCTCCTGTACCGTCTCGTCATGGGCAGCTTTCTAAATGCCATTGGCTTGGAAGGTATTCCTTAAGGATCCACAACGTTCTGAATGCAGCCACTCACTGAAATAAACAGCGCCTCTGAGAGCTGCTCAGTATTCATGTCTTTCCTTTGTCATCTAGCAGTCACTTCACTGTAAGATGTGTCTGAATGCAGTGATAATGTGTGTGCTCTAAATGGAAAGCCGCTCCAGAGTGCAGTCTCTCTCCTGGTAGACAGCTTTGCATGCATTTGTTCAAGCATGTGTGTGTTTGTGAGTACATTTGTATTTGTATACACTGTGTATGTAAGTGCACATCTGACTGAGGCTTATGGAACACCATTAACCATGTCTGGTCATTTGACAGGAATTCACTCAATTAGCTTTTTCCCATTACGGCAACGAATCCCTCCAACAGCATCGCCTTGAGCATTTGCATAATGGCAGTGCCAATGGAGCATACTGTAGTATTACCATGGAAAGAGTCCCTCTGTGATCTCAAATACCTGACTCATCTGTTGTTCTGTGTGTTTTTATCATTTGTTTTCATTTGAATCAACATCTAATCAGCATGTAAGGATTCCAGCCTGAGACCTTTATGCTGCGTTCACACCGGACGCGATGTGAATATTCGCATCGCTCTAAACCAGGGGTGGGGAACCTTTCTCCTCTCAAGGGCCATTTCAATTTTTCCACATCCTCCGAGGGCCGTACAAATGATTGACCTCTGCTTAAAAATACTAAAATCACAGCCCATTTATTTCGCCTTTCTTTCATGCTGTGCAAAGAAAAAGCAGCCTCTTAATCCAGATATCTCACCATGACATGCACGTGCACGGTGTGGCATGACCACCAAAACAGAAAGATATGGACACAAGATGTGTGCAAATGTATTTAGTATCCTATCCATGTGAACATGATTTAAGTGGGGGGGGGAACTA
>NW_011353175.1:0-2767 GCF_000735185.1 Notothenia coriiceps
CCGAACCACCTCAACTGGCTCCTTTCGACGCGAAGGAGGAGCGGTTCAACTCCGAGTCCCTCCCGGATTACCGAACTTCTCACCTTATCCCTAAGGGAGACACCAGCCACCCTGCGGAGCACACCCATCTCGGCCGCTTGTACCCGCGATCTCGTTCTTTCGGTCATGACCCATCCTTCATGACCATAGGTGAGGGTAGGAACGAAAATGGCGCGGTAGACAGAGAGCTTTGCCTTCTGACTCAGCTCCCTTTTCGTCAGAACGGTGCGGTAAAGCGACTGCAGTACCGCTCCCGCTGCTCCGATTCTCCGGCCCATCTCACGCTCCATTGTTCCCTCACTCGAGAACAAGACCCCGAGATACTTGAACTCCTTCACTTGGGGTAAGGACTCATTCCCTACTTGGAGTGGACAGTCCATCTGTTTCCTGCTGAGAACCATGGCCTCAGATTTGGAGGTGCTGATCCTCATCCCAGCCGCTTCACACTCGGTTGCGAACCGATCCAGTGAGTGCTGAAGGTCGCAGACCGATGAAGCCATCAGAACCACATCATCTGCAAAAAGCAGTGGTGCAATCCTTAGTCCACCAAACTGCAGACCCCCTCCCCCACGACTACGCCTCGAAATCCGATCCATGTATATTACAAACAAGATTGGTGACAAAGCGCAGCCCTGGCGGAGGCCAACCCTCAAAAAACAATAACACAGCTAAAGCAAAAACAGCTTTTCACGGATGCACACAGACAGCTAGTTGTCTGGCTAATACATCGTCTCCGCTGTTTCCGAACTGCCAAATCCTCTCATATTTCCTGTTTGCTTAAGTACCATTCAGAACCAATAGACATGGTATAAACTGCACTGTACCAACAGACTGTGTGGACACAGAGCGGAAAAGCCTGCAGAGACAATAGGCTTCGGATAGATTTATCTGCCAGCAGCGATCAAACGTTATCACCAGAGCTCTGCATGGCATGCAAACCATGCTCTGATCTCTTCTCAGGGACGGTGTTCGCCTGGTGACATTTTCAGAGGTGTCAAAGAGGACTGTGTGTGAAGTTGTGCTCCCTTTAACCTTGGTGGGTCCTGCTCCTTCTCTCCTCATCACCATGTATTCTTCACATTGACTCTTCACAGGTTGATTGATTTAGAGCCTGATAGATTTGACCCTGTGCCCTCTCAGGACACTGATCGTTCTAATAGCATGACACAGCAACATACAAAGTATATATAAACTGGGCCTGGGAAGATTAGTTGCTGCTGTCCCCTGTCTTGACCTAAATCTTAGACCAGCCACACACACACACACACACACACACACACACACAGTGCCTTTAACTAAACGACAGCATGTGATGGACATTAAGTCCTTAACCACGTTAATTGGCTTTAATTAAAAGAAAATATCTTTATCATTGTGTCAACTGCTGCGACAAAGAGGACAAAATAAAAAGTGTCAGATGAAAAATTACTACAGTGGTTTTATGTTTTAATGATCTTGATTATGAACTCAGAGTGTCTTTCATCTTTCCAAAAGGCAGAGTCTTGTGATGTTTTTCACCAAAGTTCAGATTAATCTTAATATACAATGTGTGGTGCTGTGAGCTGGGTTAGTAATGTGAAAGAGGATGATGGAGAACAGTATGATGATGACCTGAGTTAGATAAGGTTTTCATATAAACGGATCTGTCAAATCACACGCTTAGTCAGTTCGAACAGGAACACACACATTGTGGGTCAGGGCAGCCAGAAAAGCACGCTAGCTTTCTAACTGCAAAATGTGATTGGACGCAGAAGGAAATAGTATATTTGCATAGTTGGTTTGAAATATAATGTATTTATTGGGACATTTTTTTCCTGGCATACTAAAATATATATTGCATTATGGGAATTGGAATGCAGGGTCCAGTGGGCAGAGGTGGATGGTTGGGCAGTGAGGTGTGCCAGGGCTCACAAGAAAAAGTAGGCCAGTGCATCAGACAGGCAGACGAAAACATGTCGTCACAGTTAAGAGGAAAAATGGGGGCAGAGCCTAAAAGCCCAGTCTTTGAGGACTGAGCGTGTTTGTATGCATGTTTGCGCATGCGTTCTAGTTTTCCTTCGCATTGTAGCGTGGAAAAATGTAGAGCAGCAGTTTGTTGTAAAGCCTGCTGATCCTCCATAATCCTCTCTACTGGTGCATCCTCTACTGGGTCAGGACAGAGTGGCTGGACTGGTAATAGCTTTCTAACATGTACACACACAAATGTTTTTAAAGGTTAGACATTCCAGAGGTTTAGCTCAGGTATCCAAAGGCTTTGCAATTCACTTTGGTTATTTTTTACTGTCAGGAAATACAGTTTCTAAAATATTGTTTCCTCAAATGTTCTCCATTTACCCCACACAAGGACTAAAGTGTGGGTCTCTGCTTTCCCCATACTCCTCTTCCAATGTAAACGTGCAAATCCAGCTCGGGGAATGACATGACATTTCTATGAAAAAAATGAGGGCTCTGACATCTGTCTGAAACGAGGGCCGTCGGACTCAAAGCACAGATTCAGAAATGAACAGTCAATGCCAGATGTTTTGCCGACAGCTTCAAATTCTTCATAATTTTTGTACATCTGATCCTTTTCCTCATCCTTTTGCTGAAAATATTTTGGACCGCAGAAGATTTGGGAACAGACTATCAGCAAATCTTCAGAAAAAAAAAGTATCCTTATGTATATATATATAAATAAATATATATATATATATATAAATAAATAAATAAATAAATATATATATATATA
>NW_011353176.1:0-20844 GCF_000735185.1 Notothenia coriiceps
TGTATGTAATGTGAGTACTTCTTCCACCTCTGTATATAGTGTGAGTACTTCTTCCACCTCTGTATATAATGTGAGTACTTCTTCCACCTCTGTATGTAATGTGAGTACTTCTTCCACCTCTGTATGTAATGTGAGTACTTCTTCCACCTCTGTATATAATGTGAGTTCTTCTTCCACCTCTGTATATAGTGTGAGTACTTCTTCCACCTCTGTATGTGAGTACTTGTTCTTCCACCACTGGATATAGTATATAATGTGAGTACTTCTTCCAACACTGTATGATGATGATGATGATGATGGTGATGGTGATGGTGATGGTGATGTATTAAAAGCAGGATCCGTCTCACCCGGACACACCGCCTGACTGAGCCGCGCCTCCAGGGGGGCGGGGTTAGATATGGGGTGAAGGGGAGGGGCGGGGCCTCTCTGCTCTAAAATGACTACGTCTCCCTTCTGCCTCTCCACTTTCAAACAGAGATTAGACCACGACGATACAACAGGACGTTTTTCCCTATCCTCAAATATTTTCGAAAGACCGGTTTGATATTTCTTCAATTAATTTTTCCCAATTAAAGAAAAGTGCGTTTACTGCTATGGCAAAAGGAGAAGGGAGTGAACAATACTCAAACGCCAGTTTATTGAATAAACCTGACAACTCGGATGGTATCAAGCTCTCATCAAAGGTGAGTTGTTTTATTCATTCAGAATGATCTTTTTGCCATTTTGATGGTCTTCTAATCGATAACAGGCAACAGGAGATGATGAGGAAGTGAGGTTTTAGGGGATTGCGTGTTGAAGATTTGAATGAATGGAGTGTACCGGTGAAGTGACATTTCAATGGAGAAGCGTTTCTCATTGTGATATAATCAACCACACTGCCACTGGAGTTGCACAATATTTCGCATAAATGTGACTAATTTACATAGTTAATTAATATAATCATCGAAACAAATGTAAAACTGAATATTGTTAATGTTCAGTCAATAAATCCACCAAGCCTCCTCTGAACGTTAAGAGACATTCATCCAATCGTTTAAATTATATAAACCAAAGCTTTGGATGGTTAAGTATAGTACATTTAATTTATTTTAAGACTGTAGAGAGAGGTTTTCGATGGACTCCTTTACCACAGCCACATAGAGCTTAATTTAAATCCCTAAAATCCCTATCATAACGGTCTCTTTTGTGCATTTGAATTAATGTCCATTGCATTAACATATGCACTACTGCTGGGAATGTGTCTCTCACAAAATTAGTAAAATATGAGCTATATAGCCAATATAGGCTAAATGCTGCATATTCATTTAAATGGCAGTGCTGCGTTCAGGGGCTCCTCTGTAGCCCCTTAATATTTAGAAAGAACCACACCTCTAACATCATGCAGTATGTACAAGTGTAAATTATACCAAAACAAGTAAAACAAACATATTTTTCTTTCTCAGTAATGGTGTAACACAATGGTTTGCATTGTCGTAGAGAAATGCGGAGTAGATCATTTGCATGTGTATCTACTGTTTTGTAATGGAAATTATGTCAGCAATCTCCTTTTAACGCTGTCTGTAGTTATTTGTATTCACCATAATATTCATTACGGTTTCCTAGGTTGCTGTAGAACATGAGTTAAATCGATTTTGGTGTGCATTTTGGGGCATAACATCGATATCTCCGACTGCTTTGAATGCAGCAGGGAGCACAAACACCAAGGCGACGTGTCAGACAGAGAGCAGGCAGAGGAGCATTTCCTAAAATCTCATCCTCACGTTTTTGGCTATTCCGTTATTTCCATTACAATATGTTGTCCAACATTAATCAGAAAATCCCGTCTGTTTAGTATGTTTCTTTATCGTGTCTGCACTGCAGTGATAACATATCATTACTGGTAGCACTGATAACACAAGTAGTAAAGAGTAATAGGAGGCATGTGGCGTTTACTGATAACTGTTGAGACCTCACTAGAGACACACTGGTGTTAATACAGTCTATGGTGTTAAGCAGACTCTGTTACTGATTTAATTCGGATGTGTAACGCAGAGAGAAGTGTTTTTAAGTGGACTTCTTCAAAGCCATGTGAAGAGAGTCACATTATTGCATGACAAAGTAGGAACACTCACTGCAATGTCATTTTAAATCTAGGAGTGGCAGAATTGTTATGATATGCACACTGGTAGAACAGGTGAAGGAGCATTATGTATGGGAAAAGGAATACGTTTTACTCCCACACAGTGATAGTCAAATATGTCAACATTCATCTGCAGGAGGATTGTTTGGTTTCGGTGGAAATTGGCATCGTATGGTGGGTGAACCTTGATCCTCAATACCCCACAACTCACCAAAATGAATATATATGTCCTAAATCAACAGGTAGTTACTGTTGTGTTATCAAGAAGCCAGCCTTTGTGTGCTGTCGCTAAAGTTTGAATAATTGCTTTTATTTTTGATGCTGCCAGAGAGCTGTTTGTCACCTAAACAAAGGCCGGGTTAGGTGTATCAACAAGACAGAGGCCAGCTCATTCAGTCACAGGGATGTTTTGTGTTGTGGTCTGATCTTAGATGAGGTCTGTTTCTTTCTCATGCATATCAGTGACATATACTCTATTAACTGGGCCAGCGGTTACGGTAATTTCCATGCTCTTTTGAAACATGTTTTCAAAGGCTTTATTTCTCCTCTTCCTCACCAGTGATGAAATCACATGAAAAGAGCAACAACATTTTGATTGGTCAGGGAGGAGGGTGTGTTGTTCTCCCTCTGTGGGCACGAGTGGTCAGACCACTGGTCAAACTGGCAGGCAAGGTCATGCTTGTGCCAAGATGTTATCACCCTGGTTTTCTGAGTGTGATGCCGTCATGCCCTGGCACTAATCTGCAGAGATTTGTGTTGCTTTTAGATGGGTTGTTAAGAGTCTGTCTGTTGGGTAGATTAGGACATATACAGTCACGAAAATGGAGAATAATGAGCACTTGTTGTTAGAAAACCATGGGTTACTTGTTTCCCAGTGGCTATCCCTGACTCCTGCCAAACACGCTACATGGAAGCTGCCAGCTAAACTGCTAATGAGACTATAGAATTGAGAGCCCCAGTCCTTTTTATAAAGCATGGAAAAATGTTTGCAATAATTAGGAGACACTGAAGATTGGAGATATTGATAAGGTTCCCTATTTATCAGCCTGTTGGGAGTATATCCATGCGCAGCTGTATTGCCGTCACATTGTTGACCTGCTGCATGTCGACTCTGCAGAATCATACCCTGCTATAATTACAAGGGCTAGTCCCTGCTTAGCCTGCTAAAGGTTCACAGACAGCTGCTAACTCTTAACCTTTACGACACTTTCTCCAAAATTACATTAATGTTGAATGAGTAATAACCCTAGAGGATGTGGCTTGTTAGGCATTATCTTCTAAGTAGTTGAACGGATGTCTTATTTCTTTGTCTTAATCTGGTTCCACGTTTGGTGTTTTTTTCCTTGATTAACAGTTTTTTTTCTGTCTCTTTTCCAGAAGGAGAACAGGAACCGATTGTCAGTCTGCAACAAGATCTGCTATGCCGTCGGCGGAGCTCCTTACCAGATCACAGGATGTGCCTTGGGTTTCTTCCTGCAGATCTATCTCCTGGACGTAGCTCAGGTGAGTTGAGATCAAAACCCCCAGGATAACACCTGTCCAGACATTCAGTGTCACTTTCCTGACACAGACTTAAATATAGCCCCCCGTGTCCTCTAGAGACACCTCACTGGGAGAGGGTACATACTGTACATGCAATACAGTCCTTCCTCTACCCCAGTGGTGACATTTACAGACTTGATGACAAGGAGTTTACATGCTCTTTCCTTTGCCCTCAAAAGATCACATGCAGGACATTGTGACTGCCAAAGCCCACCAACAAAGGGAGCGATTGTCCTGAAATTAAGAGGTGGAAAAAGTTTCCATTATTGACTCCATGGTGTGGCTCCACTGTATCAAAGGGGGCTTACGGGGGCTGAAAAAGGTCGAGGCGGGGAACAATGGTAGAGCTTTAATGTGCTCGGACATTAATCTGATGGTTAAGAGTCACATTCTTAAAGAAAATCTATTCAGACAAACTACTTTTCTACTTTCAAGGTTTACTTAAACGGGTGTCTGTTATTACTTTGGTAAGAGAACAAAGCAAAATCCAGTCAAAAGTGCAGTATTTAGATGAAATAGCTTGAAACTGCCTTTTTAAGAGTCACAATCTTAAAGAAACTCATCCAGACAAACTACTTCGTTTTCTACTTTTAAGTTTTTGTATCTAACAGTACTTTGGTAATAGAAGAAGGCAAAAGACAGTTGAGATATCTTAGGTGATGAGGAGGGTTCGCTGTAATGGGCTCTGACACTAATCTGATGGTTAAGGCCAGGATAGCGTAAGTCGACTGCTTCCCAGGGTTTTGCTTTGTCTCGCTACTGAGATTGTTGATTAAAAGTCTATTGGGTGACACAGCATGGCGCTGATTGTACAGTCAGGAGGCGAGCATTCAAGATGAATGAACAGCAGACGGGCCGAGCTGCCATGTGGCACCTTCACTGATTCTATCCGGCTAAGTGATTACTGACTTATTACTAAACCCCACTCACTGTAATGTCATGTTGTCAGGCCTCACTGCTGACTGCTCATCAGAAAGCTCAACGGTTCCCCGAAACAACCACAGAGAGTGTCGGCTGCTTGTGACATTTAGTGTTTCCAGTGTGGACGTGCACAACGTATGGTTGATGGTTAGCAATTGATTGAATGTGAACCCAAACTTCCATTAAAAATGCTTTAAAGACATTAGATTTATTTATTTAAAATAACTTGTTGGTTATTTGTTAAAAATAATCTTTAAAGATTCTTAAAATGTTTTTGTTTTTTTGGGTCACATAGTATTTTTTTAAATCATTTTGCTCAGTTAACAGTTCAATCTTATTTCTGGTGAGCCAACAATGGTGAAAAAACAAAGGCACAATAAATAAGCAAAAAGAAAACATACTTTTGTATAATCCCTGTCTTTTTTCCTTAACACAAAGAACACCCCATATCTCCTGTGTCTTTAAAAAAAACAATTTAAAGATTTATTTGTTAAGCGAACAAGCAAAGATTTGAAGAACAGTTTTATGTTACGATAAAAGTAGGGAAAAAGTATTTCTTTCCATACGTAACTGAGGTTGTTTTCCTCCTTTCATGTTGATTTTAGATGTATCTACGAGAAGCATTAAAAACGTTAATGTGTCGGAACCTGTAATTAAAAAATGACCAACTTTATGACATTTTTGTACGTTTGCATCTTGCACTAACCCTTTCTTTCTCTCCTTACAGCTCGATCCCTTCCATGCCTCCATTATCTTGTTCGCGGGCCGAGCATGGGATGCAGTCACAGACCCCACGGTGGGCTTCCTGGTCTCCAGAAGCCCGTGGACGCGCTTCGGACGCATGCTGCCCTGGTAGGTCTACATTCACATTATACAGCTTTTAAGAAGATATAGGTCATTTTCTCTGGGTCATCCTCCTCCCACTGTAACTTTCCACTTTGAGCCAGACTACGTTTATAACGCTGTTGATAATTTCTCAGTTACAGTATGCGTCATTGAGATAACGCAGAAATGGCTAATGGGATGCTGGGGGTGAGTCAGAGCAGAGAGTGGAAGTTTTTACACGTGTCAGTGTTTGGGGGCGGGTCTTTTTGAGCAGTCATTTCCTGGAGAGGTTACTCTTGGGTCATGTGGTGGCAATTATTGCTGCTGCTTCCTCATTTCCCCCTCCCACACACACACAGACAGACAGACAGACAGACAGACAGACAGACAGACAGACAGACAGACAGACAGACAGACAGACAGACAGACAGCTGCTACTCACATGGCTATACAATAATGCATACACACACAGCTGCTGCCAGCGAGTGGCTGGCCACTAAAACCAAGAGCACTGAGGTTATTTATTTTTTAACCAAGCAAATATAGGGTTCCTGCCGAAGCTAGTCTTGCACATTTCCCACGGTTGGGCTTTTGGTATGACGTTGACAAATATAACTCCTGCCTGTTACTGGCTCTGCCTCTTACCGCAGGCACACATTCATTTTCTAGAAAGTACTCTCCTAAAGACACATGATACTGAAAATACAAAGCACATATTTTTTTTTGATAGTACATTTATATGTTCAAATTGACCGTCAGCAGGGAAATTCACATTATTACGACAGCAGAAGTAAAGTGTAGATAACATAAAGAGAATAGACTTACACATAAAAAATAACACGTATGTACTTAAGTATGCACACGTTATTAATAATAAAAAAACAATACGTAAAAAAAAAATAGCACATAAGGACACCATAGTTAAAAAAGTAGCAGTGTATATATTTTAAAGTGACCTTATAATATTTAAAGAGGTAGCTGGTACTGTTTGCCGATTGTAAATAGATGGGAACAAAATAAAGCATGATTTGCACGAAGGGCTTTTATTTTTGAATTACCCCTTTTTATGTTTTGAGTTTCCCTTCCTTAATGGGAATCCCCTTGTGACGAGTAAAACTAATGTCAAATGTTGCCTTATATCTGTGTGGCAGCGCAGCTGAGCGTGTGGGGGGCCTAGTGGGCTTCAAGCCTTTTTTTCTAGGTTGCCGACCCTTTTCAGCTGCTATATCCCCTCCCCCGCCCCTCAATTCCTGAGCACTCTATGAGTTCATCTCATTTAGTTATAGGTCTGTTTCTGGATATCGAACTGTTAAACTGTGATCAGATAAACTGCAGCCCCTTGTGTATGAATGGTTAAATTCACACAGTTATGTAAGAGAAGTATGGTGCCAGGTGTCAGTGGCAGCTGCTGGTTACAGAAACCCTCTGTCAACACACGCCAGATAAGTTGGAGCTGCTGTCCCTTTGGATATTTCGGGATATGTAGTACCTCCAGAGTGGGACCGGGGTAAAGGGGACATTTCAACAAGACTGGGTACAAGAAAAGCTTTGGCAGCTAACAGCGGTAGAGGAAGTATTCAGATGCTTTACTTCAGTAAAAGTACCAATACATTATTATCACTTCATGACAGGTAAAAGTCCTGCATTGAAAATCTTACTGAAGTAAAAGTAGAAAAGCAAAATGTATTTGAAATATATAAAAAGGAAAAGTAATAAGTGCAGAAAAATTGCATTTATGTGTGTTAAGGAATGCCACATATACAAATATAATTATAGATATAATTGTTAGCATTTTACAGACAAACACAGTTCTGATGGATTTTTCTGTAAAATATATAAATAATTTGACTCGTTTGTGACTTAGAGTTGGTCCACTAGTTGAATTTTTAGAGATGCATTTGGTTACAAGTATCTAAAGCTGTTTGATAAATGTAGTTTACATTATTTCCCTTTTTTAAATGTAGTTAAGTAGAAATATAAAATAGCATAAAAGAGAAATACTCAAGTAATCAAACTTTTACCTAAGTACAATACTTGAGTAAATATACTTAGTTACTTCCCATCTCTGGCAGCTAATAATGAGCACCACAGGGACACGAGTGTTAGACCAGCATATTTACTCCCTGCACTGCTTGATTACAAACATGATCTCCCCAGTTGGTTATAGAGTGTGTGTAAGGAGAGCACGATTGGAGATCATTAAAGGTCTCACGTGGGTTAATGTTCCCTTTGGTGGTCATGCATTGGGAACACCTGCGTAATTCATTTTAGAATACAAAGGAATGATCATCCTGTCCAGCTGTTGGTTAGCAGTCTAACTGATGTTTCACAAATATCTCTCCGTGGTCATGAATACAAGAAATGGCACATAGATATGTTAGATTGATCGAAATAGCTTCTTGTTCTGCGAGTTGAGATGGAGGTTTTACAACAAATTCTCAGCCCTCTGAAGACTACAGTGTTAGTGAATTTCATATTATTAAAATCTATTAATGTCCACATCGAAGCCACTGGGATCATTTTATTTATACACGTTGACAGATAAGCAACACATAGATGTACACCTCAAATTACTTTAGCAAAAATAGCAGAGCTTTGGATAGACGTCATAAATACATATCCGTTAAATTGAGCATAATTGAATTAATGTGCAGGAGGGGGGAGATCAGGATATCTTTATTTAGATTGCCAGCAAACATCAAAATGCTCATGTCTGAGTCTCAGAATTGGGTCATGCTGCTTGAGCATCTCATCCATTCGTTGCTAGAGAGATGGGGCGTGGTTGGGTGTGTGTGTGTGTGTGTGTGGGNGGGGGGGGGGGGGGTGGTATTGTATGTGCAAGATGAGAGAGCTGAACGCGATGTGGTTGAACGTGCCCGTCGTCGTAAAGATGTCAGGAGAGGGGTGCGGCGGCTGCGATCAGGGAAGAAGAAGCAGAATTGCAGCTCCATGTGAAAAGCTTCGTGTGTAGGAAGTGGGGGAGGGTGGAGCAGTCAGGCTGGCTCCTCATTGGTCAAACCCAACACACCACATGTGTGAGCCAATGAGGTCTCAGCTTTCAGCCTTCAGTGTTCTGATAGGAATTTTTAAAGACGGACTGAGGAATTCAAGAGTTTATTAGAGTTCAAGCTGCAGAGTGTGTCTGTCATGAGGTAGCTACAGAAATACAGACATGTCCCTAATATGCATTTACATTTATTTATTGTTGCATTGGCTGTCATGCATCCAGAGTTTGTATTGCGTAACTTGAAATAATTCATGTCTGTTGATGGTTAGGAAGTGGGTGTTTTAACCTACCTTGATTTGATGATTAGATTGGACATAAGCATGATTTTTTAATGATTTTTTTTTTTTAAAGCTATGAGAGCAAGAAAAACATGAAGTCAAGGCTTGAAAAATAGAACAATGCCTTGATTTTCATTTTCTATCACAGCTGTTCAGTCCCCCACCCAGCCTAATGATGGCTGCCAAAATAAACTATTATTGTCAGTCAGTACCATTAAAACAAGAAAAAGAAAATCACATTAAATTAAACTAATAGCTGTCACCTTCTATATTAACAGAAGAAATCCCCCTCCATAGTCAACACAGCTATTTAAGAGGACATTTAAATATGATTCCAGGAGGGGTGTCAGGACACTTCTTACATGGCGTACTGTGTCACTGCACACTGCAAGACTTGGTTTAACCTTGCATACTGTTTTGAGAACAGTTTACACAACAAAGGGATACGATTCAGTCTTTTATGTTTTTGATTATAGCTTGTTTTATCCATGTTGGGGAATAAAGCTAAGGAATTCAAGTAGAGGCGTTTCCAAATCAAGCACCGTGCCCGATTTGGTCTGTGCTGTATCGCACTGAGGATATTAAAATAAAAACAGCATTCCTGAACGCAGCGTCATCTCCTGATAAAATATATCTGTCATGACTTGCAAACCACTCCTGCGCACTCCCACAGTGCCTTCACATGAGTGTACAGTTAATCACATTACATGCTCCGGGGACTCTGCTGTATGCCACTCTTCATGACATTACTCTATTAGGCAATTATCAAAGTTTGGCTTTAATTTGATTAGCTGTGACTTTAAATGCTGCTTTATTGCAGAGATTTATATCGGAAATCAGAATCAGAATTTAGTTTATTAGTCCAACAGAGGGGGAAGTTAACATTCTTACAGCAAAAGAAAATTGGCAAAATATAAAGTAATAAGCATGCATACAAATATTAAAGATAAAAATTACACAATTTACAATTGACAAAAGTACTCTTCTAGGTCGACAACAATAAGTACAGTAACAGTAATAAAAAATTAAATATGTAGAAGATTGTGTAACAGTAATTGAATTGTCTACTAGCAGTCAATACAAATTAACTATAAAGCGGTATGAATAAGTACAGTGTTTCCCGCATATAACCTATTCGCGTGGCCCACGCATCCACCCCCCCCCCTCAAATAAGAACATACATGCAAGTTCATGGCTACTGTAGACAACGTTCTTGATGCTCTGTGTTGCGTTGTTTATGATAACACAACGGAGTTGAGGATCTGTGGGGTTTATTCTCCCAAAAATATAATTTGACAATTTACAATTTAGCAGACGCCTTATTCCAAAGCGAATTACAATGACCAATTACAGGGACATTCTCCCTGGAGTAACTGAGGGCTAAGTGCCTTACTCAAGGGCACACTAGTAGTGGTGTTCTAGGCGGGATCAGCCCACCTCAATATCAATTAGACCACCAAAAAAAAAAAAATGTAAATAAAGAAAATAATTTTTTTTGTATTTATTATTTTTTTTATGAGATGTGGCGGACGATATTTAATTGTGGCGGGATCAATGTATGGGAAACACTGAAGTATAAGACATGTCGAGAATTGACGTCATTTGTACAAGTACTGCGGGCTATTTCCTTTGTTCCATTCACTTGTGACTTCCTGATTGAGAAAAGACGTCAAGCAGGATGCCCGTGTTGCTTCCTTTTCCACAGACTCCAATCCAGTCTCTTATTTCCCATCAGAGGTGTGGCTGACCTCGCTGTATCACTTCTGATTGGAGAGTCTCCATCTGACCATAGGAAGTTGTAAACAGAGGCGAGGAAGTGACTGAATGGAATTCCATCCGAGCTTTTTTCCAGATAAAATGACTTCAATCACAAGATATCAAGGCCAGGGGGGGAGGGAGTAAAGGATGGCAAGGATGTGTTTACAAACGGAAATGACTTGTACTTATTCGTACATATTCCACATACATAGACTTTGCCTCATCGCACTGCATTGCGTAACCCAAGATGATCAGTTATTTGAATATCAAGAGACATAAGTGTGTTTGTGTTTTGATGAGCAGCATTCCCGACCTACATGATCCCACAAGCTCAACCTGTTCCACAGATGTCACTACAAATAAACACTGTCTCTATTAGTGATAATCACCGTGAAACACCCAACAGTGCTATGTGAGGGAAGATTTGGCTCTGAAAGAAAGCCAGGCGTAAATGAATGACCAGTGTGTTGCATAACGAGGGTCCCCTCTTTTCTTAAAGGCTGGAAATTGTTTACAGAGGGAAAGAGTAGAATCACGATCACCACTGATGTTTTTGTTTTTGTCTCGTCCCTCTCCCCTACCCTCCTCTCTCTCCACATGAAGGATCCTGTTCTCGACCCCTCTGGCTGTGATTTCCTATTTCCTCATTTGGTATGTCCCTCCGTTTGAGAATGGAAAAGTCATCTGGTACCTTGTGTTCTACTGCATCTTCCAGTCCCTTCAAACTGTGAGTACCAAAACGCAGACACTCCCAGTGACTAATACTTTGTCTATAACGTATTGTGATCCTAAGATAGTGTAATATCCACACTCTTACAGTTAACACTATACCCCTACTATGACATTCATTGCAAAGTGTAGCAATGTTTCCTAAAAATATCAATGTCCATACATTTGGTTAGCATATCCTAAGGTTGTACTCAAAAACAGGAACAGGTTTATTGCCAGGTTGTTTCACACATACGAGGAATTTGACTTGATGTCATGGTACATGCAAGAAATCTAATATAAAACAAAGAATCTTGATGTAAACACTGAATTAACGCACAAAACAAGACAAAACTGAGCACACCGAAGCAGCCATCTGCGGCGCCATCTTAGCGATATCTGTGTTTAAAGGATCAATTACTGTGCTGATTGTTTTCTCTTTTTAATGTATGATATAAAACATAGAACATAGAAAGTTTCCAATTGCCATTATTTAAGTGGCTAAAACCGCATTTTATGTCATTTCTGCATGAAAAGTCACTTGAAGGATTTCCCGAATATTGAAATAGTTAGAAAATGGTGCCGACCCACTTCTGAGTTTTGTATTAATCTTCTCATCTGGCTTTTTATAAGAATGCAATTAAACACATTTTCCAAAAACGTGAACACATACTCCCCTCATCTTCCCTAAAATGCATGACCAAAAATGAAAGCTGCATTTCTTTTTCTCACCTCGTTTCTCTTTTCTTTCCTAACCAGTGCTTCCATGTGCCGTACTCTGCCCTCACCATGTTCATCAGCTCAGAGCAGAAAGAAAGAGACTCAGCCACCGCATACAGTGAGTTTCAGAGTCACAATCATATGTATTTTAAAAAACGGTTATTCTCCTCAAAGACTAAACATCCCGTATGTTTTCCTCCAATCAGGGATGACGGTGGAGGTCCTGGGCACTGTGGTGGGCACAGCCATCCAGGGGCAGATCGTGGGCATGGCCAACGCCCCCTGCCTCCCGGGCCCCGGGGACATCCTGGCTAATCTGAGCAACTACTCTCTGCTAGCCGGACACAATAGCTCCGAGCCTGTCATTTCCCTGGATCACACGGTAAGCAAACTTAAAAATGCTTGACAGTGAGGGGTAATGAGAGCCTTATCGACAAGAAAAACTCAAGTCAAATTTGGGACACGAATGCTAACTTTTCTTCTCTTGTTCTGTCCTCACAGAAAACGGCCTATATGATTTCTTCCGGTATCATCAGCATCATCTACATCCTCTGCGCTATCGTCCTTTTCTGCGGTGTAAAAGAACAAAAAGGTGAGGCGTTAATCCATTAAATCCTGCCCTTTGATTTGGATGCCATTGGTGTTTAATAGCCTTATTTTGACTTGCATTGAAAGCCAAATGAGGAAAAACTAAACAATTAGAGCAGACCAATCAAATATGTGACCCGCTCTATCGAAATCAGTCGGAAGTCGCAACGGCTCATTTCAAAATAAACGTGGATTTGCGTAAAAAATTTTCTTTTTCGGGGTTCGGGTGTTTTGTTTGATTTTAAATAAACAAAGTCTTGGCTTTCAGAATATGAAACTTTTACTTCCAAAGTCACACGATAAATACATTCTTTAAGCTTGTAAAGGGAAGATGACAGGCAATCTGCTCTTCCTCAGCGCCGCCCCCCTCCCTCCGGCTGACATTATGAATGTAAGGCATGTAGTAATCATAAATAACACGGCAGGGTCCGTTACAGTTTGTTTTCATCTGATTTCAAATAAACAAAGTCTTGGCTTTCAGAATATTAAACTTGTTTCGTCAAATTCAGATGATAAATACAGGTTTGAAGCTTGTAACGGCATAATTACAAGCGGAGAACGGAGTAACTTAACGTCACAGCAGGCATAACAACAGCCGGTGTTTCTCGTGAGGGTTTTCCCCGGGAAACAAACACAGTACACACAAACGCAAAATCACACAAACACACACACTTATACGCACACACACACTCGCGAGCTTCCCCCAGACCAGTAATCCAAACGAAAATATCTTCCCTCCTTACTACTTTGATAATTTGCTCCGCTAATAATCAATCAGATCGATGGATTCCAGAGAAGAGAAAACTTTGAAGGCCTTTTTCTCAAAATGATGACTCAGTGACAGTCATTATATAATGTGACATATTTTGCTTAATATTTGGAGCACAACAACAATCCTGATATCATTAGAAAGCTAGGAATCTCCTCTTTCCAACAGTGTATACAACTCAAAATGTGTCTTCGGGTCAATGCGACTGATTTCGATAAAGCAGGTCACATATGAAAGATTTGTGTTACCCCTCTCTCCAGCAGCATCTCTCTGAACTGGGTCATCCGGGCCTCTAGCGGGACGACAGCTCGCTCTCTGGCAGCTCTGAGCTCGGCCTCCTATTGCAGCTTNTCTCAAAATGATGACTCAGTGACAGTCATTATATAATGTGACATATTTTGCTTAATATTTGGAGCACAAAAACAATCCTGATATCATTAGAAAGCTAGGAATATCCTCTTTCCAACAGTGTATACAACTCAAAATGTGTCTTCGGGTCAATGCGACTGATTTCGATAGAGCATGTCACATACTGTATGTGGTTTGAATTTCTAACTGTTAATTCTTGTCTGACAAAGCGAGACTGAGTTTATCTTTAGTCTGATCCTCGCATTAGGTTCAACCTCCAGATTACATGCCCAAAAGTTGTGTCTTTAAAGTTGCTTAGCTGTTTTTTCACTCTAGTCCAATAGGGAAGCACAGTTTAGCTTTGGTTGTGGTACGATTGTGGCCTGATGGCTGTGAGGGCTTTCTAATTGGTCGCCTCCTGACCAGTGACGTGGCAAATAGAAATCTAGTAGAGCAAGGAAAGGTCGCTCCTCAAGTTAAGTGAACTGAAAAACCATGGTAGAAGAAATACAAGATTGTATTCGTGTGGATGTCATTTTGCGTCTTTGCTCACTCTTTCCTGTTTCTCCTCTCTCCAGATTCTTGCCGTCCCCGGTCAGAGCCCATGGGTTTCTTCCAGGGGATCAGGCTGGTGATGGGACACGGACCCTACGTCAAACTGATCATGGTCTTCCTCTTTACCTCCCTCGCTTTCATGGTGCGTATATAAACACACAAACACAATTTAACTCTGAGATTTAAGTGCTATTATTTTGACTGATATTGAAATTGCTAAATGATTCACGATATTTGCTGGAAAGGTCATTTTTGCATTATTAGTCTCATTATCATTGAAACATGTGATTAAAATGATCATGGTGGGATTTTTATGAAGTCCTAAGAATACGATTTGTAGGTCGGGGCATCTATGCTGCACCACAATCCTTTATTTAGAATGAAATGTATATATATTATATATTGCATGAAACAAATACTGCGCCTCTTGTGATTTGAATACTGCACTAGCCACCATTTTGTAATTTCACTCATGATATATACAGTATTTTAGTTTTGTTGGTCCGACTGGCTCTTCTAATGTTAAATGTCGGGAGTCTTAAGCTGTATTTTGCTCCCAGTCAGAGTTTATGTGGCGCCTGGTGGCCTCTGTGTGTGTGTGTGTGTGTGTGTGTGTGTGTGTGTTTAGACTGTACAATTTGTCTGAGTGTGTGCTGTTCGTCCCACAGCTCCTGGAGGGAAACTTCGCCCTGTTCTGCAGCTCCACACTGGGCTTCAGAAACGACTTCCAGAATATACTGCTGGTCATCATGGTGAGTTCACAAACACACACATTGTCAGACCTTCAGACAGATGGGTGCACTGTTCCCATGGCAATGACCGCATTTACCTCAGCACATGAAACCTGTAGCAGCCCCATTTGCGTGGAATAAGTAAAGCCATTAGCTTCAGAGTGAACACAAAAGCTTTCCTCCCCGGGGCAAACACATAAAATGTCTTCAATTACAAGGCAGTTCTAGAAAGCAGTGTCTCCTGAGTGCCCGTTTCCAAGATAAGTGTCCTCTCTCAGCCTGAATGCCATCCCCTTCCCACAGACAGTCAGGGAGCCACATCACTTCTCCTTTCTTTTATGTCTCTTGACCTCTCGGGAAGAAAGGTCTCTTGCATCAAAGAATCACCCCAGATCCAGACAGGTACTAAAGCCGATTAACCCATACAGTAGATGTGCCTCCTGTAGCAGAACTCTACTGAGGATTACATTCTTCATCCTTTACTTTATGGAAAGGATTATTCAAGGCACTGATCTTTTTTTAAGACATTTATAAAGTGAAATGACTTTTTTTTTAGACGGTGAGCTTTGACAGGAACAGCTCCATAAACGGATAAAATGATCCTAATCCTCACCTTCAGTGATTTACTCCGATCCTATTACATAAGTGCTTGTAACTCGAACTGGTTGTCCGTTGATGGGCTTACACAGTAAAGGTCAAACGTAATGAGACTTTGTATGAGAGCAAGAGGGAGTTCAATCATCAACAAAAAGAGCCTTGTGTCTACTTTTTTAGTTGAGTTGTTTTCATGTAGAAATTCACACATTTTATCCTTGAGGATACAAGCGGCCGAGATGGGTTTTCTCCGCAGGGTGGTTGGCGTCTCCCTTAGGGATAAGGTGAGAAGTTCGGTCATCCGGGAGGGACTCGGAGTTTAACCGCTCCACCTTCGCGTCGAAAGGAGCCAGTTGAGGTGGTTCGGGCTACTAGTAAGGATGCCACCTGGGCGCCTCCCTAGGGAGGTGTTCCAGGCACGTCCAGTTGGGAAGAGACCACGGGGTAGACCTACTGTAGGACCAGGTGGAGGGATTATATCTCTTCGCTGGCCTGGGAGCGCCTTGGGATCCCCCAGTCAGAGCTGGTTGATGTGGCCAGGGAAAGGAACATTTGGGGCTCTCTGCTGGAACTGCTACCCCCGACCACGGATAAGTGGGAGAAGATGGATGGATGGATTCACACATTTTCAATAGCTGTGTGGTGCTACTCACTTTCATTTGGCAGGAATTGACGGACATGCTTTATGAAATCTGTGTTAGAAGATATTAACTAATAGCCACAATTAAATTATAATTATCTTCTATTCATGAGGATAAGGCTCATAGGGTTGAGATTGATGTTCTTGCGATAAAGTGCGAGTGGTGTCTTTAAAGAGTAAACACTGACTCTGTTTATGCACACATTCTGCTGATGTGACAAAATATTTGCAAAAGGGAAGGGAATGATACTCAAAGGTTTACTCTTATTGTCCAAATGAAAACAGAAATATGCAACCACATGACTGTTTGTGTGGTCTATCTATCAGTTCAACCTTAACAAAGAAGTGGGGGAAAATACTGTTGCACCACCGTCGTTCTCTTAACCTTAGTCAGACACGGAGGGGTCAGAGGTCAAACTGATCCAAGCGAGCCCCCCTGGAGAATCAGAGGATGACCCCTGTGGTGGTTTGCATCACATTTGAGCTCAAATGTGTTTTGGGAAGAGCCGTAGAAAGCATATTGTCTTCCACCTTAACTGTTGTGTTTGGCAGTTAGGAGAGGTCCAATGTTGCATCACCGCGCTCATGTCATGTCGAAACCAAAACGGAAGCTAAAGCATACTAAAAATGCAGCTAATGTTTTTACTATTGCTTTTTTTGGCTCGGAGGGGCTTCCCTTAGTTTTTCTACAAAAATCATTTTAGTAACCTGTCTGGCTTTCTGTGGAATTTACTAGAGAGTGTGTGTCAGAGTAAAAACATCTGGTTAACCTGGCTTTGAATGTTTTTTTCTCCCCTCAGCTTTCCGCTACTCTGGCCATCCCATTCTGGCAGTGGTTCCTGACCCGCTTTGGGAAAAAGACGGCGGTTTACGTTGGCACCTTGGTAAGTCCCACAACCGCGTCCAAACATCACTACTAAGTCGTTTGAAGCCTGTGAGATTGACAGGAGTTAGCTCATATTATAGCAACTGCAGGGAAAACAGCTCTGGTTTCTTTATGAGACCTGTTGAGGAAGTACATCTCAGCACATCTGTGTGCTTTAGTTAATGTGTTCCTGTGTTTTCCAGGCTGTGGTCCCCTTCATGATCCTGGTGGTGTGTGTTAAGAGTAACCTGATCGTCACGTACATCGTCTCCTTTGCTGCCGGGGTGGGAGTGGCTGCAGCCTTCCTGCTGCCCTGGTAAGACCCTTTTTGAGTCCTTTTTACGGCACTTTTTCGATGTTTTCTTGTCTATAATTGTGACACTAATTTTGTATATCTTTCAGGTCTATGCTGCCCGATGTTGTCGACGATTTCCAAGTGCAGAACCCCGACTCCACCGGCCACGAAGCTCTCTTCTACTCGTTCTATGTCTTCTTCACCAAGTTCGCATCTGGAGTCTCCCTCGGAGTCTCCACACTCAGTTTAGAGTAAGTGTTTCCACACACATAGCTCTATTGTCTATAAGTTATTCAATTCTTGTAGGCGTTTCATTAGGTTTTCAAAAAAAAAGTCTTTCTGAGGCTTAGCCAAAACTCACCCTTTATCCCACATCAAAGCAAGTCTTTCCTTCTGCTTTCATTTGATTAAGTACAGTAAGTCTGTAGGCCATGCACCTCATGACTGACTTTACAGAATTGACGGCCTTTGATCAGACATGTACTACTGCATTGCATAACATGGAGAGTTTTTCTGTTTGAATTGAATCATGTTTTTTCTGTTTGTAGTTTCGCGGGCTACATCAGTCGAGGCTGCACTCAACCAGAGGCAGTGCATGTAACGTTGAAAGTGCTGGTCTCAGCCGCCCCCATAGTTCTCATTGTAATCGGCCTGACGATATTATACTTTTATCCTATCACCGAGGAGAAGAGGCAGGGCAACCGCAAACTGCTGCAAGAACTGAGGTAAGGGGGGGTGTGTGTGTGTGTGTGTGTGTGTGTGTGTGTGTGTGTGTGTGTGTGTGTGTGTGTGTGTGTGTGTGTGTGTGTGTGTGTGTGTGTGTGTGTGTGTGTGTGTGTGTGTGTGTGTGGTGGAGACTTGGTTAGGGTTAGGCATGTGATGGTTAAGGTTAGGATAAGTCTCCAGGAAATGCATGGAAGTCAATGTAATGTCCCCTGAAGTTGTGTGTGTGTGTTCTAAAACTGACGACACGTTTTATTCTCTTGCAGGGATAACGAAGCAGATTCAGAAACGGAATCGACAGAGCTGGCCAACATGATCTAGAACATTTTAAGAGACCAATCGGGTGATCGACTGGCATTTTGCACTGGGCGGGACCAACTGCCATGGACCTGTCGGATCATACAGACACTGCCTTGTCCAATCACACTGCTGCTGTTCCAAGTCTGAAAAAACGTTAATTGACTCAGAAAGTGTCATAGCTTCAGGAGCGCTGAAGCCTAAAACAAACATCCTACACATTTGTGACTTTTCCGCTGCATGAGATTCTCTATCTTCTTGTGTTCAGTCAGACCTCAAAAGCCTTACTTTTTGAATAACTACTTTTGAGTACTGTGAAAAATCCCTTTGTTCTTTTTAAAGGTTGGCCTTGTTCTCAGTTGAAATTGCACAAAAGCATGAAATGTGATGGAAGACGTTATGTAACTGGTGCCCTTTTTTCATACCGGTGCTACTCGCTGCAGATGAACAGTTTCCATCCTTGTGCATAAAACACATTGAGCATTGAAGACCTTGAGCATTGCGGTACAGAAAACCTGAGATGTGACCATCATGAGAAACTTGAACAAACAGTGATTACGCCTTAAAACCAACCTTGTTTTGGGGTTTAAAATGCAAAACTTTTGCTCAGCCACTTGCTCTTGTGCCATTGATTTGGTGTTTTGGATGTCTTTAAGTGTGTGATTTCATAACTAATCCTCAGAGTTTACTGTAAGCAGTCTAACCATTTGTCCATCTCATTCCCATCCAACTTGCTTTTTTTTAAAGAAGCCATTATAATGTGATATTAGTGGTGGGACGGTAACAGCTTTGAGATTGTTTTAGCTCCCCACCAAATGAAACCACTACAAAAGTAAAATAGTTTAGTTAGCAACTACATCACTGACATATTTTATTTATATAATACTGAAGACAGGAAAAGCCTTTTCCTCTCCTAACTCTTTAATTTCCTTAATGAGCGGCACGGCAGCTAGCGCCGGTACTGACATAGTTATATTTTTATTTAAATGTTTATATTATCTTTGATTTTACTGTTTTTTTAATTCATGTTGGCTGGAAAGTCATGCTTCTTGCAGTATTTAAATATATTTAAGGCCTCTGAGGTTCCACCTGCATTTGAAGTTTCAAAATGTGGAAAATGGGGTGGAAGCTCATTTTTTTAAACATTAACACACCTTTTAATGCATGTTGCCATCACTACTACCTTTGCTTCAAATGCATTCAAAAAGGGACGCACATAGTTATGAAAAAAGAGGCAGTAAAGTTGTTGGTGCATTTCTCTGTATATGTGTGTGTTTATTGAAGGAACAACCTTAGTGATCATCTCAATCCCAGTGAGAGTGTGGATTGACATATTTCATATCTGTTGATATGGAAAATGTGTACATAAAGTGTCATATGTTATACATACTGTTACATCATTGACATGTTGTTTCTGACAACTGGGATGCCGATGTGAAAATGCTCATATTTCATTCACTTGAGTTTTTTGTGAGTGTTTGTTTTTTCTTAGAGGTTTCTTCTAACTCTGGAGGATACTGTACATGCCAACACACAGTGCCATTTTCACCCACTAACTCTGTGATAATTGTACATTGTGTGAACTGTTTTATTTTGTCAGTGTTTTCTTTCAGTGGACGCCCCTCATGACTCTTGAGGCTGTAGCCAAATGTGTGAGCTTTAACCCTCCAGAGACACACTGAAGCCTTGTGAACATGTCTCCTGTGCATATGTATATATTGTATGTAAACCTGTAAATATCTTTAATATTTGTGGCTGTGAAATGAAATCTGTACACTTTAATGTAGTTATTTAAGAAAAAGATGTTGGGATTTAAAAAACTAATTGTTAATAAATACTAATTGATAAGTGTACTGTGAACGAGTTTACATGTCTTTACTTGAAGCAACTAAAAAAGCCAATTAAAGAAAACAGACATAATTGTAATACCTGTTATCCTATATCACACACACATCATGTGGATGATTGGCAATCACCCAATGCCTACTGATGAGATAATGGAATCATTCTTTGATGATTTATTATTTAGCAGCTTCTTATACACGCTATAAAAAAAACATCAGAAACCGTTCTTGGAGCAGTTATACATCAGAAATAATTATCACAAACAACAAATACATACCATACCAAATGAATGCTTTGATATGCAACTATATCAATCAAACCAGGCATTATGTGGAGATATTATCAGCAAACCTTTTGGATAATTACACAGGCTAAATGCCCTTCAGTTGCACTTTGACATACAGCAGCTCCAGTACAATTTACACATTGAGTCTAACTCATGGTACATTGCTGCCATCTAGTGCCTGGGGTTGTCCCTATTTTATGGAATGGTGCACTTAGTGGCAGATGGTTAGTTAATGAAACAATAACCTATTCATGTTGTTCTTATTTCGAAGCAGCTATGTATATTGCATTTACAGAAACATCAGATTGCATTATTTTCAGAAGAAGTAGAACATTCATATTGCAATTTATATATAAATTGTATATATATTGTATATTATATTATATTGTATATAATATAATATATATATATATATATATATATATATATA
>NW_011353176.1:21288-36985 GCF_000735185.1 Notothenia coriiceps
TATATATATATATATATATATATATATATTGTATACATTTGATTATATATAATCAAATGTCAATATGTTTCTGTAGTGTATTTCTACATTTGTATGTTGCCTATTGCAATTGTATATTAGAGAATACTGAATATATCTGAGCACTCAAATGTATTCAGTATTTTCTTATTTTTTGTATTTATTATTGTTCAAAGTCTGAGGGAAGAGGCTGGTTTACAACTAGACAAAGCAGGCAACTGGCTAAATATCCTGGTCTTTCAACGGCTCCAAAGACCCAAGTTGATAACAAATATTAAGATGATCGATAGATAGATAGATAGATGAATAAGTCAATAAATAAATACATAACACACAACAACGAAGCATTTGCATGTGTCGTAATCATAGGCCCTGCACTCGATTGCTTTCGCCTAGAGTCTGAAGTGAATCAATAGCAGAGCTGAAGCTCGCGCTGATGCAACACTGACAGGTTCTCCCCACCGGCTTTACTCACCACCGACCCACTGCAACAAGACAGGATTTCAGGTGAGTACAGGCGTTAAGTTAGACTGATATTGCTATTGGATTAACTGAAAACATGTATGTTATAAATAAATTGTAATTATAACCCGAAACATCACCGGAGCTAAGTGACGTTAACTGCACATGGTTGTGTTGCCAGCTAGCCAGATTAGCCAGATAGCTAACCTTTTCATTCTTTATGAGCTGGCCAGCTAAGGATGAGCTGGCCAGGAGAGCAGATGACAGATTCAAGTAAAAAGTATTTAAATATAGAATAAACTACAGATGTAATACATAACAAACATAGCTAACATTAGCCAGTAGCTCCCTGTTTCGTGATGATTCCCAGTTGCTAACTTACTTTAATATAAAAATCCCTATACCTCAAAGCTTTGTGATAAATTCGTTTTGATAGGAAATCACTTAACCAGTTCTTTCCATTAAATGGCTAAATGTAGGTTGGATTCCCACAGATATTTGGGTTACCTTATATTTGTGTTTGTGTGGCTGAGAGCAACAATCAACTAACATTGATTTAATAGAGTTTGAACTGCATTGAATATTATATTTGAGCTATACTGTAAACCTTCTTGCCTGGCTCGATCTTTTTAAACAGTTGCATTGTATATATTCTTTAATTAAATAGTGCTTTTGCTTCTCTATTTTGTGTTTTTAGTCTATGCTCGATTACACCAAAAACAAATTCCTTTCATGTTAAAATGTACAATAATCCTGACTCTGATTGATTTATACTTTATCTCTCATCTCCCGTCTCATCAGGATCTGCGCCATGGCAGGTCAGCTCAGTCAGGATGAGAAGCTCCAGCTCATTACCAGGAACCTCCAGGTGGGACAAGCAAACAAACATGAAGTCACAATAACTGAAGTCCCTTTGTAGCTCGCTGTCTTTAAACCCTTACCCTTGTGTATTACAGGAGGTCCTGGGAGAGGAGAAGCTGAAGCATGTCCTGCAGGAGAGAGAGGTGAAGGTGTACTGGGGAACAGCGACCACTGGGAAACCCCACATAGCTTACTTTGTCCCCATGTCCAAGATAGCAGACTTCCTCAAGGCGGGATGTGAGGTGAGTGGATCTCTTGGGAATTGGAAAACATTAATGACATATTATTTGAGTATTGAAAGAACAATGTCGGAAGAATCAGAAACGGGTTTATTACCAGGTAGGTTGACACGTACGAGGAATTTGACTTGGTGTCGTGGTGCGTACATAAAAGCAAAACTAAAATAAAAAAAACACAGATAGAGTACTATTATAAAAAACTATAATAACATTAAAAATAATCAAAAATATAGTAAAATGAAATATGGCAGTATTTACAATGTGATAGAATGGAATAAAATATGTGCAATAATAATAAAAAAGCAAAACAGATATTGTGTACTAATACAGAATAAAACAAACAATTAGCAAATTTACAAAGATTCAATGGAGCCACAAATCCTTTTATTTTAAGAAATACTTTGCACCAACATTGTCGTGTGTGTGTGTGTGTGTGTGTGTGTGTGTGTGTGTGTGTGTGTGTGTGTGTGTGTGTGTGTGTGTGTGTGTGTGTGTGTGTGTGTGTGTGTGTGTGTGTGTGTGTGTGTGTGTGTGTGTGTGTGTGTGTGTGTGTGTGTGTGTGTGTGTGTGTGTGTGTGTGTGTGTGTGTGTGTGTGTGTCACATGTTTGTAAATGCTTGTGTGAGTAGGGATGCAACATTATCTGGGATTACAACCGTTTTTCATGTTGTTCGAAATATCGAAGACAGGTTTCTAAACCCTTACTCAATCATAAAAAAAAAAAAAATCTATGTTTAAAAAAACATTTTTACAAAAAAAGAAATTGTAGATAGATCTAATTAATGTGACCCACTGTACGTCCTGCTCAATCCAAGCTCTCATCACAAGTATCTTTGTGCCTTTGTTTCTTCTTCTCTTCCTCAGGTCACCATTCTGTTTGCAGACCTGCATGCCTTCCTGGACAACATGAAGGCCCCCTGGGAGCTGCTGGAGCTCAGGGTGAAGTACTACGAGCAGGTGATCAAGGCCATGCTGGAGAGTATCGGCGTGCCTCTGGATAAACTCAAGTTCGTCAAAGGAACCGACTTCCAGCTCAGCAGGTCAGTAGTTCTGACAGAACTGAAGACTGTTTTCATATACGACAGATAACTGATCATCAAATACCGTCAGAGAGGCAGATGTGACACAGAAGGACGTCTTTATAATATTCAGAAACGCATTGATGGAAGAAGGAGGATGAGCCCTAAGGGAAAGATGGTTCCTGTCTTATTATAGGACACACTGGATTCAACTCAACACTCCGTAGAATAGACAAGCACACCGGTATGAACCAGAAACTGTCAAGCGTAAATTAAAAATAAACAAAAAATATGCAACAGTTATGACTAAGAAAATACGAAATACTTGTCAGGATTAATTGATAAAAAACTGAGTCTAACGTTGGGCAATTTTCTAGGAAGGAAATAAAAAGAGCAACCAGACAAATTGAGAGAATTTAGTTTTTGTGTGTCTTTAACTTTGTGTCCATAGACTCACTTTGAAACCCAAGAAACGCTTCGAGAAACATTTTGAACTAATGTTTTAGCTCTGTGTGTCTTCCTGTTTGTCAGAGAGTACACTCTGGACGTGTACCGCCTGTCCTCCATGGTGACGGAGCACGATGCTAAGAAGGCCGGAGCGGAGGTCGTGAAGCAGGTGGATCATCCGCTGCTGAGCGGCCTGCTCTACCCTGGACTGCAGGTAATCACACTGTAGTAACCCAGATGTTGTGTGTACCTTTAAGTGGACACTAGACAGCACACTCATTTCTACAATAACTCAAAGGTTAAGTTTGTATTGTGTAACACAGGCACAATGCCATCATCGTGCTGCATGTGCTCTACATGCAAATAGTTAGTTTTTGTCGCATTTGGAATGATTTCTGTAGAATAAAGTGTTGTCACATGTGATTAGTTCAAAGACCGTTGTAAAAAGGGAAATCCAAAGAACATTTTGAATGTTTGTGGCTATGATGAATGGTGGTATTTTGGAAAAATAAAATGTCAGTTCAGCTAGTGTATATGCTCCTGCGTGCACTTACAGATCTTGATTAAACTTGTTTTGTAATTTGTCATTCAAAGTTATATTTGCGGTTGTGAACTAAATATGTTTATCTGCCTTCAGGCTCTGGATGAGGAGTACCTAAAGTGCGACGCCCAGTTTGGAGGCGTTGACCAGAGGAAGATTTTCACTCTGGCAGAGAAGGTACCGTCTCCCTCAGTCTTTGCCTCCTTTATTTCAAACTCCTCACCCTCTTTCCTCCCTACATAACTCACCCCTTTTCTTTCATTTTTAACACATTCCTCTTAGCTCTTGTGTAACTTGATTAGTTTAGGAAAAGCTGGGAGTGTGTTAATGTTCTTTTACTTAAAACCTATTTACTTATCTCATTTTCAAGTTACAGGTGTTACAGACAGTTTTTCATAATGGGATCTGTATAAAACTTAAAGAGTAACTGTCTCTCTCTCTCTCTCTCTCTCTCTCTCTCTCTCTCTCTCTCTCTCTCTCTCTCTCTCTCTCTCTCTCTCTTCAGTACCTACCCTCTCTGGGCTACGCTAAGCGCTCCCACCTGATGAACCGGATGGTACCTGGCCTTACGGGCGCCAAGATGAGCTCCTCAGAGGAAGTATGTCACTGTCAAAAAGAGTTCATCTATGAATAATTTCTCCTAATGTTTTGTGGTCGGTCTTAACATGATGTGTTTGGCTGCAGGAGTCAAAGATCGATCTGCTGGACTCGGCTGGAGACGTGAAGAAGAAGCTGAAGAGAGCTTTCTGTGAGCCGGGAAACATCGAGAACAACGGAGTCCTCTCCTTCGTCCAATATGTCGTCTTCCCTCTGCGCGGAGGTGAGAAAAAACTCTGCTCCTCGGCTTCAGACTCTGATCGTATCAAATATATCAGAATACTTGATTTATTCCTTGGGTAAATTAGGTTTTCTGACTAAATAAAATTGAATAAAATAAAGTAAAAATGGGCAATAAAAGTCTGTGCAACCACTGGGACACCGTGTCTGAGGAACAAGACAGGACCTCCTCCACAGCACAAATATATACAGTAAGAATATATTAGGAATATTCAAATTTAAATTTAAATTGAAAGAAAATCCCATGTCTGGAGGAAGCACTTCAAACGTTTTGGCTTATTTGCAGCTGATGTATCTCTGTTTTGAAGGTGTATCCTCATGTTTGGATAAAAGCGTCAGTCTGATCAAATGTGATTTGTAAATGTGTTTCAGAGTTCTCCATCAAAAGAGACCCCAAGTGGGGCGGAGACAAAACCTACACTGTGTTTGAAGAGCTGGAAAAGGACTTTGCAGCGGAGGTAGAGTTCACACACGCTGCTTCATTTACAGAATAAAAGCCCCTCTTAAAGTTATCCCTGATTGTTTTCTCACTGGTTTAATCTAATGATTGGCTATCTTTAATGTATTAGTCGGTGCATCCAGGAGACCTGAAGGCCTCCGTGGAGGTGTCACTGAACCAGCTGCTGGACCCAATCAGAAAGAAGTTTGAGTCCCCGGAGCTGCGTAAACTCTCCAACACCGCCTACCCCTCAAAGACGAGTCAGTATTTTACCCATCATCCTCTCTGTTTTCCCTCTCTTAATGCGGGAAATTGCAGTGTGGCTGGTTCTGTATGTATGCATATAAGGAGGTCAACTAGCTAACCATTGTGTGTGTGTGTGTGTGTGTCCGATCGATCAGAAGCAGCAGGGAAAGGTGCCAAGGCAGGAGCAGGAGGAGGAGGAGGAGGAGGAGGGGGAGATGATGATGATCTGTCCCCCTCCAGAGTGGACATCAGGGTGGGCAGGATCATCAGTGTGGAGAAGGTAAGACGTTCAAATCCTCACTTGATGCCTGAATAACTATTTTTATTGTTTTTTCCATATGAACAAGCCTCTCTCTCTTTGTTCACATGTTTTTTTTTCTGGATCCCAGCACCCGGATGCTGATTCGCTGTACCTGGAGAAGATCGATGTGGGGGAGGCGGAGCCGAGGACGGTGGTGAGCGGCTTGGTGGCGTTTGTCTCTCAGGAGGAGCTGCAGGACAGGCTGGTGCTGGTGCTCTGCAACCTGAAGCCCCAGAAGATGAGAGGCATCGAGTCTCAGGCCATGCTGCTGTGTGCCTCCATGTGAGTGTGCTCTCTGTTTCACACACACATTCCTTCATGGAGGGGGGGGGGGAAATCAAAACACAATATCTTGATATTGTCATCTACAATTCTGAATCAATTAAAAACTTAAAGGTCACCTATTGTGCAAAATCCACTTTTTCATGTCTTTCATACATCAACATGTGTCCCCTCTGTAAAGAGACTCTGAAAGATTCAGGAAAAAAGTTCTCTCTCTTTTTGTCCTGATCCATTTCTATAAAAACCTGTCTGAAAATGAGCTGATCAGATTTTGGCCACTTTATGATGTCATAACGATTTTTTGGCTTGTGTAACCATTAGCCAATCACAGACAAGGTAACCCCCCCCCCCCACACACACACACCTTAGCTCACCTTGAGTCTCCCTCCTAGGCACCATGGGTGTTCTTTGTAAGAAATCTCTCTCAGAGGGGCGTGGGGAGGGGCTCCTTATTTTCATCTAAAGTAACAGACAGAGAATCAGCACTTTTGAAACAGAGGTGATTATGGGTAATGCTGCAATGATCTGTTTGGGATTTGGAGCCAAACGCTTCAGAGACATGTTTTGTATATATCTGAGAGCTATGATATATTGATGAAAATCAGTATAATAGGGGATCTTTAAGAAATGTTATTTTGAAAAAACATTTAGATAAAATGCAGTAGATAGTCTCAGTACTTTGGGAATAAAACAATTGCCGCGTCAACATCAAGAACCAGTTTTTCTTCTCGAGGGCACTGAGAAATCTGAAAATACTAACATTTTGAAAGTGAAACTTTTTTAGTTTTTGCAGTGTTGCAAAAATAAATGTTACCTTTTGTTTAATTCTGTCTTTTTTCTATAATCAAAGTTGATAATCTAATCCCCCCTTACTCTTTCCTGCCACATCGCCTTCCTTAGCACTCAGTGGACTGCTGTGGATCCTGAATTTAGCACCCCTATGTTCTGAATGGAAAGTTGATTTTGTAGCAAGAGACACAGCCATCCCTCGTTTTGTTTGTATTTGTGTAAAATTCCTCTCTTGTATCTGATTTCTAGTGAAGGGGAGCCCAGGAGGGTGGAGCCTCTCGACCCTCCAGAGGGGTCGTCGCCTGGAGACCGGGTCTTCGTTGAGGGATACGAGACGGGAGAACCAGACGAGAGACTCAACCCAAAGAAGAAAGTGTGGGAGAAAGTACAGGTGGGTCTCACTCAGATTTTAAAAGCACAACTCGTTTTTCTTAACCCGGCTTAGATGCACGAGTGACTGGACCCACTCTCCCATAAGTGGGTCAAAAAGGACCCGTATTAGAATAATGTGTTTTTATGCCATTTTTGTCATTTTGGTTAAGAAAAAATCACTTGTAGAATATTTAGTATTATATTTTGGTTCACACTAGAAATATTTTTTATTTAATTTTTGAATTTTTTTTACATTTTGAAAAAAAAATGTAATTCCATAGAAAATGCATGCGGGTCATTTTTGACCCACTTATGGAAGCTTGGGGTAGTAATACAAAAACTACAATTTATTAAAATGTAAATTTAAAATTTGAATGGCATGATATCCAAAACATGTTTTTTGAGGAATAGCTGGAATATGAAATGATAAAAAAATGTAATTACAAAGTTACTCTAAGAAAACCACATCACCGGGTCAAAAAAACCCACTTATGCATCTAGGGGTTAAGAATCCAATTTGGACCAATGTGTTTTATGAGGTTTCTGTGATGTAATAACGGCTTATTGGGATAAAATGTGTCATTTGTTTATATATTATTTTGTCTGTCTTTCCAGGCTGATCTGAAGATATCAGACGAGTGTGTAGCTCAGTGGAAAGACAACCAGCTGATGACTAAACTGGGACAGATCACATGTAAAACACTCAAAGGAGGAAACATCAGCTAGAAACTTTACAGTCACCTCTGAAGCTTCTCCTGTCGGCTGCTTTACAAACAAGACTCAACAAATCACCACTTCAACATTGGTCAAACTTCATCTCTTTTGTCTTCTTGGACATCAAGGCCAAAAGTCTCTTTGTGCGAGCTTCGACAAACCCTGTTACCTTGCTTTGAGTTTATCAGAACATTTCATCTTTTAAATAGAAATGCACTTAATCATCCTGTGTTTCATTACTGTTTCTGTTTTTATCTGGTGTTGTATGGTGTTCCTAACACACTTAAATATACAAAAACAGTTTCTGCAAAAGAGATATACAGCTACTCAGATTATGAAGGGTACCTTTTATTAAAGAACTGTTTCCTGGAAGTAGCTGATAAGGATGTCAGGTGAAAAGGGACTTAATATTTTAATGCTTTTCTTGATTTAAATCGCCTTCATGGTTAATGTCAGGGCTGTGTTATAAAACAGAACGGTTGCATTGAGGATAGTGTACAGAAATCAATATCTGCTCATTAGCTGTCATAAATAAATGATGCATCATCTTTAACATTGAATAAACACTGGCTGAATTGTGTGAAATGAAATATACTTGTGATATATAAGAGACACGTACACACATTAAAGAAACAAAGCAGGGAGATGTATTTTTAATACACTTACATTTTATTTATAGAAGTAATAACTGTACATAATTCTTTATAATCATCAAGATTGGTGACCCTTTACGAAGAGTCAGTATAATTCACTCTGATGATTTTGCTGGGGGAAAGCATTCTGTGCAAATAGTGATAAGCTGGATTTTCCACTAAAAAAGGCTTGGGCCACAGTTTTAGATGCAGCACATTTAATAAAAACACTGACCTCACACTCAGCTACTCCAGTGTATCAATCATCCCGGGCTACATCACAGCTAGAGCCCTAAGAGCGGTTTGTCAGATGAAACTAAAATATTTCATATTTGGTAGGAAAAGGTGACCGACAGTGCTACAAGTGGAAAGAACCACACATAAATAAATAGGACGCTCGTGTTACCGTTGTCCTGACGTGTTTCTCAGAATGGATTGACCTTTACTAAACCCAGGAACAGATTGTGCAGATTGTGTAGAAGCCTCTAAAGACAGCTGCTGTAATCAGATGCTTTTTAAATGGTTTATAATCTGTAGCTTTACAAAAGTGTCTCTGTTGACAATCATCTTACTTTTTTTTATTGTGCAGCATTTATCTTTCTCTATTACATTTCCAGATATAGCTATCCGAAGTTAAAAAAAGCAGGAGTAAAACTGAATTTAAAGGTAGGTAAGAATGGAGAAACCAGCTCGAGTGCGCTAGAATTTGAAACTACGCAGCCGAAAAAAATCTGCCCCTTCCTTCAGACTTCCTTACAGAGCCCCTCCTCCAACCCACACGAACGCGCACATGACCAATATGAGGGCACGAGATACATTTGTGCAGAGATGGAAGGCTGACAGGAAGGTAGGCTAAAAAACTGGTCGTGCTTTTTACAGCGCCACGGCTTCCACAGATGAAATGTGTTTATGTATTTATCGTCAAAGCATTTCATGTATTCATTGCTATCGGGATTTTAAGAGCATTCCGTGGAATATAACAAGTGTTTCTGAAGTGAATTACCTAACCCACCTTTAACGATGAGTTTTCTCTGATCTTGGTGATATAAATGTCCATTTATTCTAAAGCAGATGCCATCGTCAGCATCTTCTGACCACTGCCTAATTATGTATTATATTACAACAAGCAAAAAAAGACTTAATAGACAGTAAACCTCTGTACAGAAAAAGCTCTATCATGGATAAATCCTTTTCTCTGAGCTCCATTACCTAACCCTACCTCTGGGAGGCGATCTCACACAAGCTCGATATTTACAGTTAGGCCAATGTACACCATTTCATCCTGAGGGGGACAATAAGAGATCAACTATAGCTTAGAAAAATACTCCAGAATAAAGCTATCATTAGAAATTTGGGAGCGACATGTTCTTTTTTGCATAAATATGTAGGAAGGCCGTTACAGGCTAAGGCTTTATGGAGACACACTCTAGTTGAGTTGAAGTCTTTCAGTGATGTCAGTCCTTGCTGTGAGTCGCTTGAAGTCTTCAAAACAGTGTTTCAATTGTGTCCGCTGTCACTCTCGTAGCTGAAGAGAGAAGAAAAGGTGAGGTAAGACATGATGGCATCGACATAATACAGTGAACACACATAATGCGTATTCTGTCCGTATGCAATATAGTCACAGAGACAGGATCAGAAGCTTCAGGGTAAGGCTGATTGAAGCACATGTTGACAGACTTAACTGGGAAAAAAGCTGAAGGAAAAGCCAGCAGTGTTTCTATTGTGTTTGTGTTCAAATGGGGCTTGCGTCTGCAGTTTCTCTTGTTGGTATGCATGGCAAAAACAACAGAACGCTTTCAGGCAATAAAGAACTGCTTAGCCGTTCAGGATCATGGTAATGTAGAATTAGCATTTTGTGTTTTCATGACGAGAGGTAGCTATTGATTGATGCTCGTACTGAATTAGCAGTTTTGAGTTAACACACTCAGCAGCAGATCGCTCAAACACACGGATGAAGGCTGTATGTCATGACTTAGCAAATGACAGAAAATCATAGAAACAAATAGGGATGGGGTAAGAAGGATTTTGTCACGGATCAGGACACAAACACAGAAAATAAGTTGATTGTGGTGAATGCCCATTATTGCGACACTCGTAAATATCCTCACGAGTGACTTGAGAAAGCTGTCAAGCCTGCTATAATGGTTAATAAATAGAAAATAGAGATTTTTAATAAATAAAGGAAAGAACAAACACAAAGCAATCCCATATATTTTATATTTTTTATAATTATATTTTTAAATGTATTGATTGCTTAATTATTTAGAGAGACCTGAATATATATGTATTTTCTTCTGTTTAAAAATATGTGTCCTTTCTTAACAAAATGTAAGGTAAAGTGACACCAGTTTCTTTAATTGTTATTTTTTAAGGGTTTTTAGCATATTTTGATGATTACGGGGATAATATTGCAAGTATTTGAGTATGACATTTTCCTCATCTCATGCCTAGTAACAGATAATTTCTTTGCTCTTACTTGTCATCTCAGGATGCGTTACTCCACTCGTATGTTGCACTGCTCCTATCGCTCCGTTCCCTTCAACACCGAAGTCCGTCTTCGATGAACCAGCAGGTGCACTGGGTGGAGGGCTGATGCTCCCAGAGGCTGGTTTCTTTGCCACCGGTGGAGGAGCTCTGTCCAACTTCACCCCGCCATTGGAATAAACGGTGGCCTTTGATTGGTCAGACACCTGCATGAGTTCGGCCGCCAAACTCTGCTTCAGACTCACCTGAGCTTCAGGGGAGGAAGCAGCTGGAGTCTCTATCACAACTTTCTTTGTGCTCCTGGAGAAGATAAAACTGGCGGTGGAGGCTGGAGTCTTGAGCATTTCAGATCCCTCGGCTGATTTCAACGACAGAGCGCCATGTTCCCCGAGAGAGCTGTAGGTGGATCTAACGCCCAGTCGGGATGGGAGACCACCTCTTGAAGACATGGCGGCCGTTTTCATACGTATGGCTTCCTGTAAGCGCATGGAAGGGGCGACCGAGGATGTCTTTACTGACTGAGGGGGGGATTTTAGTGACAAAGACTTGCGGATGGGCTTCTGTGGAATGTTCTGAGCTCCTGTGACTGAGACTGGGCAATTGTCCTGAACTGAAGCTCCCTGATTTGTTGTTTTGTCCTCCCCCTCCGCTTTCACCACATCTTCAGTCATGTTGACCGATCTGAGACGAACCATCTGAAGCAGGGAAGGGGTCACCAGAGGTATGTTAGCGTCCTCTTTAGGAATGAGTGCACTTTTGTGGCGGGAAAGGAGCTCCTTGCTTCTGGCGTCTCGGTTTGGTACGCCTGGTTGCCGTCTGAAGTTAACCCCTTGGGTCAAACTCTCTGCTGGTAGAGGCGGTGACACTGGGACAATAACTGGAAGTTTGGCGCTGACGGGAGCCTCGTTGGGAGACTGATCTTCAAGTTTGGGAGAGTCTTGCTTCAGGGAACTGCTTGGAGGAACCAAAGTAGACTCCAACATTGGGTGATCTGCTTTTGTAATGGATGCCAAAAGAGTTTCCACGACTGGTGGAGATTGGACACAGTCTGAAACAGATACTAAACTCTGCACTGGTCTGCAAATAGTATCTTCTGCAATGTTGGATTCTGAATCTTGCACAACAAACTCTGGTTCGATGTCCGTTACTGTTTGTGGTACCGCAGGGGGCACGTCTGCAATTTGTCCATGTGCAGATGTGTTGGCTTCACTCGAATCATCAATAGTCTCTTTATCCTCCACCGTCTGTGTTTTTGTTTCACCCAGATCTGTGACGCAACTGTCCATCACATTTGTTAGACTTTCTGTCACCAAGGGCGGAGGAGGTGGTGGAAAGTCAACGTCATCTCCTCCATCAAACACAGAGTCTCCGTCCATTGGAGGTGGAGGGGGCGGCCAGCAAGACTCCACAACGTGGCTCTCCTCCTGCACCCTCTGTAAGTCGTCTGGTGGCGAAGACACGGATGAAGGAGGCGTCTTTCTTGACAGGGGAGGTGTGGGGTGGTATGCCGGGGGGGGAGAAGGAGGTGGCGAGACCTTAGTGATTTTGGGGACTTCTACTGATGCAACCTCACTTTTGGCCATTTCGTTGTCACTCTTATCAACGACAATTATAACCCCGTGCTGAGACGTGGTCGTATGGTTCTCAACAGGGAAATGAACCGCTGAAGACGCACTAACACTCTCTTTCTTCACCAATTCCTCTTTGTGCAGTACTGTCACTGGTTTCTTCATGACAGGAGGCGGCTCTTTCTTCGGGCTCTTAGGGTCCTTCACCACAAGCTTACTACTCTGCTCTTGTTTTTGAACATCTGAACTTACTAGTATCTCCTCTTGTTTGTTATTTGGACATTCCCTATTCTCCATCTCCTTGTTAAGACCTTCAGAACTTGTTTCTAACAAAATCTCAGGTTTTACTTGGCTTTCTAAAACAGATTGGCAAATAGTTGATTGTTTTTCAACTGAATCTGGTATCTCCTTGATGTCTTCAGTCTGGGTTCCTGCTTGTTTAACTGTGCTGTCTTGTTTCTGCGCTGGGTTCTGGATTACTTTGCTGACATTAGGGTTTGGCCCACACAGTAACTGAAAGGTGCGGTTGTTGTGAACCCATGTCTCTGGAGGAGGAGGACATGGCGCTTTGACTTTGGGAGGTGGAGGGATTTTCAACAGTTCTCTGACTTCAGCTGCAAAAGTTGAAGAAATGTTATTCGGAGTGAGTTCATGTGCTGCAACAGTGGGTTGAGATCCCTGTGAAGGCAGGCTGGAGCTACATGTGGAAGCATCTGGATTGACAGGCTCAGATGTACCAGAAGATAGAGAGGTAAGCGAGGAGCAAGGAGAAGCTGCTGAGGATGAGGCCCGAGACACCGATCTCTCCGGTTTGACAGGTTTCTTCTTCTGTTTGTCAGGGGGGGTTGGGGAGATCCCTTTTGGGGTGAGTGTTGGAGTGCCACTCTGACTGGAGTAGCCGCTGGAAGGGGACATGGTGCGTTCAAATTTCCCCCCGTCTGAGGGAGTTTTCTGTGGGGAGTAGCTGCTGTGTCCAGTGGAAGAGGCCTGTGTTGGGTTCAAAGGACTGGAGGAAGCATCTAGACAGCTTGACCCAGTGGAGTTCTGTAGCTTGACTGATTTGTTCTCATCTTGTGCTATACTGTTTTCTGTGGCATTTGCACCATCAGAGTCATTGATCTCCACCAGAACGTTGGAGTTACTCTTGATCTTATTACTATGCAGAGAGTTTGTTCTCCGTGGAGGCGGCGGGGGTTGCTTGGTCTTCATAACCGACAGACTGCGAGTGCAATTCTGTTTAGTCTTTGCATCGACCCCAGCAGCCACTGACCCTGAAACATCAGACTCAGATTCTTGACCTGTAACATTTTCTCTTTTACTGCTGAAGCTGCTGATCATGCTAACTGAACTACGGAGACTGTCAATGTCTTGGTCCCCATTACACTGCTCTGCCTGGCTCTCCCGCCCATTCGGTCCCGCTCTGTGTGAGTTACTACTACGCGTGCTACCCTTAGAAGATCCTGGAGAAGAGTTTGAAATAATGACCTTTGAAGACTGTGTCTCGCTCCAGTTCAACCCTGAAGCAGATGTTAGCATCAGTGTGGATTCGCTTTGGGAATTGTCACTCTGAGAACCATCTCCATCGGATCTTCTGGACAAAAAAGGGCTGACTGATAAGTCCCCTGATGCCAGACTGCTCTTGCTTACAGTGCGGACACTACTGCCATGGTTTACACTGCCGCCACGCATCCGGCTACTGCTGCGGTCGATCTCTATGACGTGAATCGAGCTGGGTAAGACTGCATTAGGGATGATTGTAGACATGTAGGTGGCCTGGGGAGACATGGACATCACTGGGCCCTAGAAACACAACACAGAAATATGAATTTGTCTTAAATGGTCAACTCAAGATTTGGTAAAATACAGAAGATTGAATTCAAAGCAGTATCCTGAGCTAACTGAATTACATTTTACCTGGCGTTCCTGGAGGAAGCTTAACATCGTTGAAGGACAGAAGGAGGAGGAAGTGGTCATGCCAGGTACTGCAAGGGACTTGGGTCTCATGGATGAGTTGGGGCAGAGATAGGAGCCAAGGCCCTGGTGGTTGAAAGGCTGCTCGTCTTGGTACATTGCCTGGAGTTGCTTCCTCAGCAGCTGTTCATCTCTGGATGCCTGTTTAGGAGTGAAGTGAGGACCATTCTTATGTGAAAAAAATCACAAAAACCAGTAATGCATGTAAAAAGAAAGGATTCTGGAGAACTGTTTACCTCTAGCTCTGAAAGGTGCACTCTTGCTCCCTCCTTTTTTGCTTCTGGAGTCCCTCCATCAACTGTAGGAATGATAACTACGCCTGATTGGCTGTTACTGAGATCTCCGTCATGATTCGGGGTTGAAACGAGCTGCTGGAAGCTTCTGTGCAATGCTGGAAAAGAGGGTATAATACCATCAATAACAAGTTCACCACCAACAATATTTGAAGTCTATTAGTTTAGCAAAGATGAATGTGTGGACATACCGAGCTCTTTCTGGACCTGGTTGGGTATGCCCATGATGGTGGTCCTCCTGCCCCTCTTCCTGCTCTTATCTAGTCTTTTCACTGGATTCAGAGGCTTAAATGTTGACCCTAAAAGAGAGATCACGTTTTTTTAATACTATATTATTTTTGCACTGAAAAAGCTGGAACAGGTGAAGAAGTTGGGAAAATAATGGGAGGAATAATACATTAATAAATACATTTATTGATATAGCACTTCTCTTAGCAATGTTACAAATGGCTCTACACATGCAAACAAAACCAAACAAGGCATAGCAAATGTGTTCAAAGTCAAAGGACATGAGTATAGAGAAAGACAATATGAATGAAAGGGCTCAGATAAATTAATATAAAAAATTAATATAATATATAAAATAAAAATAAAATACAAAAAGCTTTCACAAGAAGAATAGTTTTAGGAGACTCAGTGTGTCTGTATTTAGTAGGCAGAATTTCATTGTGTTTAGTAACCAGCAGGTATCCATCTGCAACTTAGGGAAGAATATTACAAGACTGGCTTTTCCAGAGGATTTGAATTAAGTTTAAAATATGGACCAGAATACCAATCACACGGCATACTGTGCCCTAGCTGTGATATGCAGTGGGAGCCGCAGTGCTGTCTTCAGATGCTTAGAACTGTTGAGTTACTGAAAATGTGCTGTGTGTGTGTGAAGTTGTTTTCCCTTTGAATTCACATCATATCTGCACAGGCACCAAGCAGCTGGGAATAAGACACACATGCTAAATAAGTACACGCTTATGACGCGCTAAAAAGCAGGAACAAAAGCTCCAACATTCACAGGCAAAAGCACTGTGATTAGCTCTTATTTCACTGTGATGAACCAGATATGGATGCTTCCTTTCAGTGTCTTTCTCTCTCACACACACACACACACACACACACACACACACACACACACAGACCCGCTCGGTGACTATGGGTGCCGTTGGAGACGACACAGGTGGTCCGACAC
>NW_011353176.1:37138-51913 GCF_000735185.1 Notothenia coriiceps
GCACACACACACACACACACACACACACACACACACACACACACACACACACACACACACACACACACACACACACACACACACACCAGTTTTGAGTTAGCTGGCTTTCTTTGTGTGAAGGAAAAATGACACTTAGCATTCGGGGGTAACTTACAGCAATGCTCTCGTTGTCAGGTAAATTGAGTCCATTTGGGTGTTCTGTTAGAACAAAAAGGAGGAGAATCAAACGAGGAAGCTCAATAACTACATTTCCAACCATAGAACCAGGAATATACAGTATCTAAAATTAGTGTTGGAATCATAGATACAGAAAGTGGTTCATTTGAAGCTCTAGCTATTGACCTTCGTATAGAAAAGTACCGTTGAGAAACACAAATCTGTTATATTTTCCAACTTTACTGAACATTTGTGTGAATAATATGCCATTTGGTGTCTACAGTGTGAGCTCATATGATTTAGTGCTGCCTCTGACCTTCCTGCTGTTGTATCTTGAGCCCCTCCTGGGCCTCAGTGTGCAGATCCTCCAGGTACTGTGGCCTGCTGCCCTCAATGAAAACATTCTCCTGGAAGTGCTGGGAAGTGCTGTAGTGGACGGTCAACCTCTTCTGCTCTTCATTCCCCTTTGGGCCAGCTGGGGTCAAGAGTAAAGGGACAGGGAAAAGAGAGACGAAGAAACATGTGATATGGTTATATATGGTAATAAACGTTTGCTGTTGTGTCCTAGAGAGTTCTCCATACGTAGGAATGGATACCACACATAGTTATTACCGTGTATCTTCGATTTTGCCCATTTTAAACAAAAATTCCACACAGCTATTTAAAACATCTTTCTTGAGGTACTTTCTCATCCTCTTAGGGAAAAAAACGCCAACCCACATCCAAACATATTCAACACATATCCAAATTATTAGCTTTAGATCTTAACAACCCTTTGCATCTCCACTTCTCTTGGTTATGTTTGTTTCTGTCCACCTTTGATGTAGAGCACTCCTCAGCCAAGCAGTTAGTGTGGGCATACGTCCAAACCAGACTTGGCTCTCTACAGTGAACTATTGACGGGTTAATCTTCTGCAGTATCCTCGCTAGTCCATGGGGGATTAGATAATCTGGATTGTCCCCATGTTCAGATGCCACTGGACCCCCTACCAAGTGACCTCCTGTAAGGGAAATGAGCCAGGCTCTCCCTTAATGATGGCTTTACAATACGTCAAAGAACTGCCTAAAAATTGGAGACGTACCAGAAAATAAAATACTAGCAGGTTCAGTGATACTTTAGACAGTGTGCACGAGAGGGTTAGACTTACATGTTATTGTCTTTAGTATGTGGACACAACAATAATATTTGATGATTAAGGAAGTGGAAGCACTCCCTTTTCTTCAATACTGTTGCTTTATTGTCTGTTTTTGATGAGATCCCGTAAGATGGTTTTATTTTGTCAAGAAGTTGGTGGTTGGATCCGTGGCCCCTGCGGTCAACAATCCACTTTACTCCTGATTGAACAGCCATCGTGTGTAAGTGGAGTCAATGTGTATCGCTCCTGATGAGCAGGTTTTGAACCAGTGTAAGAATGTGTGTGTGGGTTGCAAAGACTAGACCGGCATTTTAAGCAATCCATTTATTTAATCGTTTATTTGGCAGGGACAGTGCACAGTAATGAACATTCAAATGTGTAAAGCATTTACAATGTCATTACAGAGGGAATCTGAACTGAATACATTTTATTAAAAGTGGTCTCTGTTTCTCTGCACGTCTATTTTGAGAGTTTATCTGATGGACCTCCCACTTGGCGAGCCATTGCTGTGGTTAATAACAGACAACATCCAAGTTGTATGTTGTCTGTTATTAACTAATCAAATGTCAAAGTGAGGTGTTCGCTTTCCCTCCCTTTGTCACTCTCAACACTGGGGCTCTCAGTCTCAGTTGTTAAGGGAACACTGTGCGGTAACATACTGTTCATGTGTGTGTGCGTGTGTGTGTGTAAGGTATCACACACCCCTATCCTCATGAATTCACACAGGTGAGGCAGCCCAGACACAATGCCCTCCCCTGTGTGTGGCTGTGGGAAATCTCAGGTCATTGTGAACCTGGGACTTTCTGATGCAATCCAAGAAACGGACACAAAGTTCATTACAAAACGACCACCTCTGAGTGAATAAGTCTCACATTTAAGGTGCTAGTTGTTATTAATTGGAAAAGCACTTAATGAGATTCCACAAGACCCCTAAGGGAGGATTTAAGTCAATTTAGACGATACCCAGAAAAAAAGTCAGTTAAGCCTTTTATCTGATTAGAGAGGACCCCCGAACTGCCTTTAATACTAATGCGTTCTTACCAGTGTGTCTATACATGAGACAGAGAGGCAATAAGCTGTGCACAAAATCAGCAAATTAAAACCTTTACAATAAGAATATCTTACTTATCCATCACCTTATAACATTCACAGTGCGACGCGACCGCTTAATGGTATATAACGTATTGGTAAATGTCAGCTCAACTGCAGAAACCAAGTATTAACGTTGTATAAACAAGTGTCTGTCAGCAGCCTGAAGCCTGCCAAATTCCTCCACGTGAGTCAGCACTCACCCTTCTTCTTGAAGACAGACAGCAGAGAGTGAAGGCTCTTCCTCAAGGACACCACCATGCCTACACCAGCGCCATAACAGACACAAAATCAAAGTATGGGAGAGCTTATTAAAGTCCAACAAGTCCTCTCTCTGTCTGAAGAATAAAGTAGATCCAAATGAGCTCGGAGGATGGAACAATTATAAAAATCTTGTCAAGCTCTCTCTTCCTCTGCAGGGACTTGAGAAGGACGGGTTCACAATCTGCTTCCAGCCAAGCAGCATGTCCCAGCTGCCTTATCCCCGAGTCTGATACCCCTCCTCCCCTCCCTCCCTCTCTCTCTCTTTAGCTCTGTCGCTCACACTGGCTCGCTCCATTGCAATTCCCTCTCTATTGTCAAATTAAGAACCCCCCCTCAGCAGCAAAACGGCTGTCAGAGTTTGGCTTTCAGGAGGCATCGACCCCCACTTTGCTCAATACAGACGGACACGTGTGATTGTGAATGCACACACACGAGCCAAGAACCTTGAAAGACGAAACTTTCGAAGGCAAAAGGGAATATTTGAGAAAAATCGGACAAAAGTATCACTTTAAAGGATTTTGTGAAGCTTCAGATTTCTCTTGAGACCCCGTAAGGAGTCTGACTCACAGGTTGGAAACGAGTTAAAACGTGTCCTGTTTGATTACTGTTTGGTATTTAATATTAAATTATTCATATCTTGTACATCAAAGTATTTTACAAGTTTTTTGAAGAGTTTGGCGGAGAGCGTGCATTACATTCTTGTTTTTTAAAAACGAAAGATAAATATTACTGATAATTACTGATACAACCCGAACATTTTACAAATGTTTGTGTATAAAACAATATAAATATTCTTCATTAGAATACATAGAGACTCAGACTCAAACAATTCCCTCATAACAAGACATATGTTTTTATGTGGTAAAATAAATAATAATTAAAGAAATGTGTTACTTTAAAATACTGCATTCCTCAGCCTGTGCCATAAAATGTTATTTATAGGCACTTACAGTAAGGCTTTCCTCTTTGTGTTATTTGTTATCAATAACAAGTGTGGCTATAATAAAAGCTGAACCAACGCTGTGATCATGGTTATTTATTTAGGGTTATACAGCTGCATTTGTCATTGTCCTTTCCCCTCATTAAAGCCTTCAGCTCCATGCATCTGTCTGACGCTGCGTCTCATTATCTCACGGCTACAGGGCTACATGTGACAGCAGAGGTTGTGTCCTTACTGCTAAAAGTAACTGCATTTCCATGCCTACGTCTAACCCTCGTCCCTCTCCTCCCTCTGTCTCTGCAAATCTCTCCTCCTTTACATCTCTGCCGTTCCCTTCCTGTCTGCCCCTTTGCCTTTTAGCCACAGAAGTCTAAAGTTATAAATAACTGACACAGCCGCGGATCATCATCATCGCCGCTTTCGTGGCGCTGTGTGTGTGTGGATGAGTTTCTATGCGACTACTGATGTTTCCTGAGAAACTGCAGCGGGTATGAAATACAACACGGCTATGGGGGGGGACTTTTTTGTGTGGAAAAAGGCTGATTCTGTGCCGAACAAACAACCAGTGCTGTGTTGCAGGGTTACTTCCACACTATAGAAGCAGCACTTGTCCTCTGAATGGGTGTTTATTCCCAAGAAGTGGCACGGCAGGGGGCTACAGCTGGCCCCTACAACAGGACCAGCTGGAGGGTGAACACTATCACGCTCATCCACAACACTCCCACCATCCCGCCTCACACCAAACCAACAAGGAACTTTCAGATTAAGGCTGACGTTTGTCACAAATATGCATCGACAAATATTTAAGACAGGAAACATACTTTTAACATAACGTTACATGACTAAAAACAACGGATTCAAGACCCTTAAAGGTGGGGTAGGTAATTCACTTAAAACACTTTTTGTTATATTCCATGGAATGCTCTTAACGTCCCGATAGCAATGAATATATTAAATGCTTTGACAATAAATACATAAACACATTTCATCTGTGGAAGCCGTGGTACTGTAAAAAGCACGATCAATCATCTGAGCCGGCCCGGCTAAAATAACTGGATGGCCTACCTGCCTGTCAGCCTTCCATCTGTGCACAAACTTATCTCGTGCCCTCATTGGTCATGTGCGCGTTCATGTGTGTTGGAGGAGGGGCTCTGTAAGGAAGTCTGAAGGAAGAGTATTTGTTCCGGTTGTGTACTTTCAAATTCTAGCGCACTCGAGCTGGTTTCTCCATTCTTACCTATCCTACCTTTAAATCTACATTTCATATGGGATTCAAATCTGTGTTTAATGTTGGGATTGTCTTCAGTCTAACCTTATTCAATTGTTGGATCCTGTATCTCTGTTCAGATCATGGTTAGGGTATTTTGGGTTTAGGAAGTTTCCTAACGGAGTAAAATAACCCAGAAGTACCTAAATGGCAGCCATGATAATAGTTATTGAATTCTTTGAAAGCTGAGGAAAGGCTCTCTAATTCTTCCCTTATTGTCTCCTTTAACATAGGAGACATTTGACCCTCCTTTATAAAAGAAAAAGGAGATAATCCTTTTTTTGGCAGCAACTTTTAAAGTGTCACTCACTCACGAAAACAACAGTTTGTGACTGATAGGTAACATGACGATTATGTTAGTTCGGTATCTATAAAGCATTTCCAATCCAATGCCATGCTTTTCCTAAATGACGATGAAGTCTGTTTTGCATCTTTACTTAACCCTATGAAGTTTTTCACTAAAGTTAAAGAAAAGGCATAGATTTGTTTGACTTTTCGATCAGAGTCAGAGTTGTTAGCCAGTGTCCAGGGTCAGACTGCCAGGCCTGGCGTTGGTGAAGCCTGTAGTTGGTTTGGGGCTGGAATAATCTGAGACCTTCAGGAGAGCAGCTTTCAACATGGGAGTCATGCCAGAGGATTTACTCTGTCAGAGACTAAACCTGTCCCTCTCATCACCTCACACCCCCCCCCGCTCTCATATTTACTTCCCCTCCATCAGCACTTCTCTTTAGCTCCTAATCCATTTTCATTTGTGCACGACAGTTTACTAATATAAGGGAGCTTATGTGCATGAGAAAATGGCTGCTGTTTGACAGTGATGTGGCCTTTTAATATATGCCAGGGCAATATTAATACTATACTGTTATCATGATATGACACTAAAGATTGTCTTTGAATATTCGTTTTAAATATTAGTAGCAACTGCTTTTTTGTCCTTATTTAAAGGCTGGATTACAAAAAAATATGTAATTTTCAATATTTGCCAGTTTTTTAAAATTATTTGCCACTTGGTCATTAAATCCACATTTATGGTGATGAATTATAAAAATGGCAATTTGGCAACCATAGAATATCATCATTATATTATATTATATATTTGAATTTCTGCATATCTTAGCCCTATTCAAAATACTACTTTTCCTTTAAATGAAATCCCTTCCACACCTAATCCCCTCAATGCAGACCTTTACTAAGTGCCAATTTTGGGCTTCTCTGGACCAGCCTGTTGTGCACCCCCCTGTTCTTAACCAAGACCCCTCATATCAATATTCATTAGAAGGCCTAAAGAGACGCCATCTGGTCCTGGGGCAGAGGGAGAGGGTTTCTAAATGCCTTTGATTCAGCACACAAAAACACACCATTCCTCTGCATAGGCTAAATTAAACCGTGCAAAAGAGGGAAGTAACATTATGCTAACTTCATGCGACTTTTACCAGACTTTAAAAAAATAAGAAGAGACAGCAAACATTTTTCTTCCAATATATTTAACTCTAGTGGCGACAACTTTCTTTCAACACTTTTAATTAAAGTACTGTGTCTTTTCAAGGGCGGCCCAGAGGCTGGTTTACGGCTTTCTGTGTGTAAAGATAATATAATAAATCAGCCGAGTGGACGGTTAGCCGGTCAGACTGCAGGAGGACAATCCGAGTTCAGACAGCCAACAAAACAGACTTGTTCAAATGTCAAAAGGCCGAAAGAAAAACAGCTCATTAGTAAGAGCCACGTTGAAAATAATGTTGGTCATTTGACATGCTGCTTTCTCTTTCTGATTTATATCTAGTTTTGTGGATTCAAGCCAGTATAGCTGGAATGTACAGTATGTAGAACTGAGGGAAGTAGTTGATAATTTGGGGTTAGTAAATCAAAGAAAACACATTTTTTATTTTGATAATCGTTTTAACAAATCAATATTAAAAGTGAACAAGTTATTGTTTATGAGTCCAGTTTCTCTCACATTTTGTAGACTGGACATAATATGTTTCTATGTTGGTATTCTGTTTGTTCATGTTTTCCTGAAATGCCTTCCCCTCCTTTCCCTATCAACACACCTCTCCTCAATAAGCCTGGTTACTGTTCCCCTGCCTTTCCCAATCTTCTGCCTAACCTCAGCTTTCTATACCTAAACCTCATCCTCTCGTCAGGTTAGTTTGTATTTAAGTGTTGGCTCTCAGTATTTGTTTAATCCTTTGTTTTTGTCTTGCCTGTGCATTTTATGGTTATATATTAAAGTCCCCGTAGCCTCCTGCATTCAGGTTCACCTTCTCCACTCTTAATGACACTTTTATGAGGATGAAACATCCTGAATGTGCACCTTTAAACCAAAACTGTCATCATCCCAAATTCTAAATAAACTACAATTTATCCAGAACTGCGCTGCCCGCCTCCTCACCCACACCCGCTCCAGAGACCACATCACCCCCGTCCTTCAAAACCTGCACTGGCTACCTGTCCGTCAACAAATACACTTCAAAATCCTTCTGCTAACACACAAAGTTCTCAATAACCAGGCCCCCCCCTCCCCCCCCGACCTGCTGATCCACCACTACACCCCCTCCCGCAGCCTTCGTTCATCAGAAACAAACCTCCTCTCTATCCCCACCCTCTGGAACTCCCTTCCACAACACATCAGAGACTGCACCGACCCCCCCACTTTCAAAACACTGACCAAAACACACCTATTCAGACTGGCTTTTAATTTGTGAATTATGTTGTGTTGCTGTTTTAATAATTGTATTCTATTTTATCTCGTTTTATCACCACTGTAAAGCATCTTTGAGCACCTGAAAAAGCGCTTAGAAATGAAATGTATTATTATTATTATTTATTTGCAGCTAGCTCTTGAAGACAAAGTCACCCACCATATCTATTCTGGAATCAAATGCTGCTTATAAATCACTACACAAAACGTATAAACCAGACAAGACTGACTGACAAAAATCAGGCACTTGCTGATTTAATAAAAACCTAATATACCAGTTTCACCGGAGAAGACACAGATATGCTGCATCAACACGCCATTTGTTGTACACAGATATAACGTATTGCTCCACTAGAGGGTGCTGTATCTACTTCAACTGTTCTGCAAGTATGATTCTGCAAAAACAGCAGGTCATTGTATGAGAACATTAACTGGAGATAAACAGGGCCCGTTTGTACTGATGACAGAGAGCTACATGTAATAAATGACTCCCAGTGGACTGACCAAGCCCAGAGTCTGACTAACACACACACACACACACACACACACACACACACACACACACACACACACACACACACACACACACACACACACACATTGGAAAATGTAATACCTTGACCACATGGGGAGTATTAGCTCATCTCATGTCCTCAGCTCAACCTCTTATTAGCTGCAGAGGAAGAAGCTTGTAAACAGAGACTCAGAGAGAGGACGCAAAAGGCTGTTGTCTTAAACTTCAGGTGAGCCTTCAGGCCACTGGGCCATGAGAAGTAGCCGGGTTTCCACTTCATGCACGACTACGCTTTAAATGGCCGCTGTGTGTGCATATTCAGTGCCTACATGCTGGGTCTATTAGAAATATAATTGGGTGAGGGGGACAGTGGAAGGAAGGGACAGAGCTATAAAGATAGACCTGAGTACAACAAAGATAACATTGAAAATAGAAGGAGCAGTGACTCTCACCAGGTATCAGGCACACCTGCAGAGCCACAAGGTCACAGCTGGGGAATACACAAAGCGTCTGTTCAGGACCGAAGCCTGGGACTTTCTCCTCCTGGGAAAGTGTCTTGAGGTTTCTGGGTAATGTACCGTTGGATTGATAAAACACTTACGTGATTCTATATGAGCTTAATGTCTGTTAATGTCTACAAAATTGAAAACTGAGCGTACATGTGTGAGGCTGTAAGATGTGTTAGTGCCTCTTAAAATACTTTCCTCCCTGTCTTTCAGCCCCAAGATATTTTTGTTTTCATACAGAGGATTATAAAGATAAGGAAGACTAATGGGGAAGATAAACGTAGAAATCAATAATCATAAATGTATTTTTGTGTCTCTTATAAGAGAAGAAAACAGTTATTCGTCTTATATCTGTGACTTTACAGTACATGACAATGCTTTGATATCATTTCACATAAAGAAAAATGAGCACTGACTCAACAACATACAGTATGTTTAATCTTCTTAGAGAAAGAGGGAAACAACTCCTACAACTAAATATTTGAATAAATCTACAAGCTTATAATTTCATTAATAAATGAAAAAGGAAATATTTACAACAGCTAGCACAATAGTTTTGCTCTTGAGGTAATGTTATGTGATGTTAAACTGGAGTCAATGCAATTGTTGGGAACTATTTTCAGATGCGGATGAATACACAGTTGGACGGTGTTTGAGGGATTGTTGAAGATAAGAAAGGAACATACCACAGGGTGGCCCATTAATGTATTTTAAATGATTTTTAGACAGCATTGCAGCTTTATTGCACATATAAACTCTTTTTGCCTTTGATTTGTTGGAAGAAAATACAAAATCAGTAGCCATAGTGATGACTTTCCCTATCGACCACAATGTGTTCACTACTGGTTGTTCAGATAGAGGTAATGAAACTGCCAGAGCACAGAGAGACAGGGTTAACATGTGACCAGCAATAAACCTCACCCCAACACACACACACACACACACACACACACACACACACACACACACACACACACACACACACACACACACAGGTGCCATTACTTCCCTGATTTGTATTCTATGGTTGCTGTGGTGTACTTGAGTTATGAGCGCTCCCCTCTATTGAGTGGTGTAGTATTAACCAGGGGGGAGGAGGGGGGGAGCAGGCTATGCACATTTTAGTGGAAGACTTCATGTTGCATTGTTATGTTGTGAAAATATCCGGCACAGCTGTTCAGGTAACAAAATATATACAGTGAGATTACTCTGTGTCTGTCCGATGGGAGCTGATCGTCCTTGAGGGAGCGTTACGAAACAAAACATACACAATGTAAGATTTGGAGATGACAGCCTGAGTGGTGGAGAGAGAAGACATGAGGAAGGAGACAGAGGGGAGGGGAAAGGAAATAGGAGGAGGAAGAGGAGGGTTCAGGGGAGAGAAAGGACATACATCACAGAGTACAGTAACTGTCACATGAACCTCTGCATTTCTGATTTCCTCTGGGGGGGGGACGGAGAGAGAGAGAGAGAGATAAAGAGGGAACAGGAAAGGAGGTGAGAGGGTTGAGTAGAAAGGGGAGGAGGATGAAGAGGGGATGAAGAGGGAACAAGTCACTGTAGGGTTATGAGCAAAACTGCATCATAAAACATGCAACACCAGATTACAGTACTGTATGTTGTGGACTTTCCTATCATTTATTGTAAAATGGAATTGTCAGTTTACTCTTTGTTAAGTATGCTATGTTAGATATCAGGTATAAGAGAAAAAGCTTTGACAAAGTTGAGGTTTTTACTCTGGGCATGTTTTATTATGATAAATAAGTAAAATCAGGTCACTGCAATATTTGAGTTATGGTAAAATAACATATTCTAAAATCTAGATTTCCCTCTTAATACAAATAGTATTGCCTAAACTGAGAATTTAAATATACTGTATTTATATTCACATCTATCAGTATGTGTGGCAGACTAACATACATAAATACTATTATTGTTTATTTATGGTGGGTGTCAAGACTATTGCTCCACTACTAGGTTTGTATAAATATAAACAAATGGAAGTTAAAGAAGACATCTTATCCTAATACAGGTCTAGAAGTATAGACACTATTATTTAGATCATCCCTGCAATTAGCATAAACCAAATTAAATGAATGCATTGGTTCTTCGATGGTTTATGTATTTCATATTGCACTGTAGGCCTTTCTAACCTAACTCTTGTTTCTCATTTCCTCAGCACAGGTAAACTCAGAGCAGCTGATCCTGACGGGCAGCAGGTTGAACACCTGAGCGGAGAGACTGCACTACAGGACTCTGCGAGGAAACACTGAGCTACACTGAGCTGCTGCAGCACCACGAGCTTAAAATAGTAACTGTGTCTCTTTTTGTATTTCTCCCTCTGTCCCTTCTTCTTTCTCTCTCTACCCGATAAGGGGATTTCTCCTCATGGAGGATGAGCTGTTTTGGCTTCCTGTCACATCGACTCAGAAGCTTTTTTAAAAGCCAAACTGAGAGCTCTGCAAACACTGATACAGATGCGTCACAGCGGAGACAGATCTTCTATTGTTCACTTCAATCATACAGTCCTAACACAAGATGATACATCTATTTGTTGCCAATTAGCGTGTGAGTTAGCAAAGTAGTCCTTTAGGGTGACCCTAACAAATTTGAGGGTTGGAGAGACACAAAGGCCTCCAGACAAAACAGACAGAGGCATGACATAATACAACAAAAACTGTCTTCATTTCCTTTTCTATGTCTTCCCATGCAGTGTCACAGAGATAGATGCTAACAACTAGAGCCAAAAAGCCAACTGTTTAGAGGCAAAAACTTGCGTTACTGTTATTAAAAGGTAAACCAGCCAAGCAACAGCTGTAAAAAAGGCACAGCAGGTGCAGCAGGTTATTTGAGGTCATGTCTCCCTAATGGTCCAGGCCTCATTTAGTATGATTGATGAGTTAATGAGAGACCTACAGCTTCCGCACAGACTCATCTCCGAGCAGGACATGACACGACAGGCCCGACGCCCTCAGGCTTCTGTCGGACCTAATGTCCGTCTCCAGAATAGTGTGAGGAGACGTGGGTGTAAAAAACAGAACAGTCCTAGCTGAAAAAAAGGGCATATTTAAAAAAATGTCTTGAAATATATAATGTATTTAAGTCCCAACATGGTGTATACTTTGTTTAAGCATTAGTTTAACACTTTGGGAACTTTTTCACTTCTCAATTAGCATTGTTTAGCACAATGAAGGCAACAGTGGGAAAGAGCTAGCCTGGCTTTTGTTAACTTTGGAAATCAAATATGTAACAAAAATGGCCAAGTAGCACATGTACTGTAAAGCTTGCTTGATTCCTACAAAAAGAATGTGAGAGTAGGATGACAAGTTGTGGTTTAAGCGTGGTTATATCCTCCCCTGCTGTCAGTCTTTATGCTAAGCAGCAGCTAAGCTAACGGTATCCTAGCTGTAGCCTCATATGTGATCGTTCTGACTGTGCATTCATCAATGTCACTTTTCAACTTTCAAGAGGGAGAATGTGTCTGTAGAGAAAAGGCGGTTTTACACATATTTAGTTTTAGTAATATCAATAAAATAAAAAATAAAAAGTCATGACACCACTAAACAAAACTTGGGCCAAAAGCAGAATCACACTCCTGTTACGGACAAACCCTCATTTACAATTTAAAGGTATTCCTTGCACTTGCTGTAAAAGTCAGTGTTTCCATGTATTAACCTAACACAAGACTTAGACTGATGGATGCATACAGACAGACAGTGTTTCTCTCCGCAGTCACACACCATGACCCATGAGGACTGGATTATCACCATAACACTTCCACAGAGATAAAGACATGTGTTTTACAGGAAAACATTGTTTCACATCGAGCTGCTGTTCCAAACCCCCGCCTCCTGTTGCCCTTTTCTCAATTTCTATAAAATCCAAATGTCACAGCCTGGTTGGTCTCATTAGTGAATCAGAATGTATGTCTTCATTTGACTTTTAACCAAAATGTCATTTCATGTCCCTACCCTCCTCTGGAAGTTATAGAGATTGTAAAGATTTCAAGAGATGGACATTTCTGTGAGACAATGCTCCCTTGTTCTTTCCTGTACATGGACTCTGTGTATTATAATGGATTGATCTCATGTGATTCAGCCACAAATTGCTGAAACACATGGGAATGGATATGGCTGTTTTAACAACGAAAAATATAAAACTACGCATTCAGGATAAGGTCACCATGGTGACGCTTTTCACCAAAGTCAAGTGAGCTGATGAGGAACAGAGTTACATTTGTTTACGTCTGAAGTCCTGAGCTGTGGGGTGAAATTAAGTTAATTTCACTTTAAGTTTTCGAATCACACTGAACACATTAGGCTTAAACAGTGACACGCTGTTTTAAAGAACCACACATTAAAGCACAGTGAAAGTACTAGTTGTTTCATCAGCAATATAAGTGCTACAACATGCGCATGTAAGTAAGAGATATGCAGATATTTTGGGTTGTGAGTGTGCCCACAGACAACAACATCTTATTCTGCCAACTCTGAGCCTTCATAAAAGCCCCCAAAACACACTCCTCTTCATCAGTCTTCCTCAGTCAAATCCCATTATTCACGGCCAATGAACTAAGCTCCCTTTTCGTAAACAAGTCCAATTTCGACTGAATCACTCTGAAAACACGCGCAAATCCGCGTGAAAAGACAACAGTGTGTGTGAGTGAACCTGCTGCCAAGTGTTGAAGTACAAACAGCGGCCGAGGTTCCACACCATCTGCTTGGCACATAAACACACACACACACACACTTCCTCGCCAACATGGTAACAAGGTTTACTGTCACCAGTTAGATGACATAACTGATGTTGTTGAGGTTAATTATAGCTGATGTCATCAAAGACTTACACTGAATCACATGTATTTAAGTAGATAAGAAAACCATAGCTCTGACTAGTCCAAAACTCCACAATATTGAAGTTGGAAAAACACATTTTCCGTATCTTTGTCTTAAAGGGGACCTATCATGCAAAATGCACTTTTTGATGTCTTTTCTACATAAACATGTGTCCCCGGTGTGTCAGGGAACTCACGCAGCGTCAGAAAATATAACCCTCTCTCTTTTCCTCCATACCCAAATCTCTAAAAAACTGGGGCTACAACGGAGCTGATCCAGATTTGCGTCCGATATGACGTAATATCAGAAATGTAGGCTGGCTTTACACCCACGGCCCTATCAGAAACATTGCTATCAGAAACAATGCCGACTGTTTTGGACGTAATATGGTCGGTGCATGTTTACATTAGCATCGCTAACACTCAGAGCTAACCTGTACTGGAGAGCATGTGTGTGAAGAAGCAGGAAATAAAAAGGAACTCACCTTGAGGTATAACAGGCAAGAGAGAAAGCCTTTGAGCTCCATAACTGTTTCAGAAATAATCCTTGTTAATCCATGATATGGCGTTTCATCACGGCAGTATCTACCGGTAGATTCTTCGGGTAAGTTCTCCCGCATGTGCTCAGCTTCCTCCTTTTTTTGTTATCAATTTATTTTTTTAAGCTTTATACCCCAAATTAGCTCTTTTGAAACAGGAAGTGAATTAGAGGGATATGAGGCACGGCTAGAATGGGTGATCCGTTTTGGTATTTTGAGCAAAACACTTCATAGACATGTTTTTTATTTATTTTTATATATCTGAGACCTACTGTATGCTATCACCTAACACTAGCATGATAGGTGCCCTTTAAAATAGTTATACATCTAAAAAAACATAAAAAATCTATTCTCTCTCTCTCTCTCTCTCTCTCTCTCTCTCTCTCTCTCTCTCTCTCTCTCTCTCCCCCCTCCAGATGAGGAGTTTGCCCCCAGGCCCTGAGGCTCTCCTCCCCCTGCAGTGGGTGGAGAGCCAGGCCTCAGAGCTGCTGCTCTCCACGCTGCAGCGCTGCTCCTCGCAGTACGACCTGCACCGCCTGCTGCTGCTGCTCAGAGACGTCCACAAGCTGCTGAAGTCCAACGGTCAGAACATCTAACATCACTCAAACACTGATACATATATATCAAATATAAACATACCAAAGATTAATAATTACATTTTTTTCTTAAAAACTCAATAGAAAAATGTAATAATAATGTTTTAATACGAATAATATGTTTTAATTGTGTGTGTGTGTGTGTGTGTGTGTGTGTGTGTGTCTGTGTGTGTGTGTGTGTGTGTGTGTGTGTGTGTGTGTGTGTGTGTGTGTGTGTGTGTGTGTGTGTGTGGGTG